>NC_056618.1:12309689-12312368 GCF_018340385.1 Cyprinus carpio
CTCATTCTTCAGAAATGTGAGAATTTTTCTTTCAAGATCCTAAAGAAAGAAATAATACAAAAAATGCATTTTTCCTTTTACATTTTAATGTGTTCCTAAAAGAAAACTAATTAGCACGATAAATCAGGATTAACATTATTGAAAATGTGTTTTTCTACCTGGAAGATCTGCAGGAGATTGTTTTTGAAATTCTTGTAGTTCCTGTGAGTCTGGGCGTCTGAATCTAATGTCTCATACTGAACTCTATTAGTGAATAAAATGAAGTACTGCATTTTCAGGGACACTATATTAAAGAAACAGTCTGCAAATATTTTTTAACAAAGACAGAAAGCAATAGCTGTTTAAGTTCACACTGTTAAAGTATAGGATCTATTTAAGTGTAAATTTAGGTAAATATTAGGTCTCTCATTGTAATATTTTCTGTCCTTAAAGCAAACAACACAGGGGCTGGTGAATTAATAAAGTTATGTTAGTGCCCCAAAATTTACACAATATATACTTCATATCAAATCATTTAAATTTTCTTTGCGGATGCTAAAAGCATCTTAATGAAAACTCTGATAAATATTTAAACAATTATAGATTCATGATGCATATTCAATTAAATATTTTCTAGCAGTCCGTAATGGAACCAACATTAAGAAAAACATTAAATACCTTTTGGTAGATGATGCTTTTTTTTTCTCACTGAAGTTGAGTTTGCCCACCTTCTTTTGACGGTCACTCTTCACAGACACAGAGGCTGGACACATGTGATCCTGATCTTACACTAATGACACAAGAACAATATTACACGGTACACTTCAGTCTAATTCATAAAAGTTTTAATATTTCAGCCAAATGGTTATTAAAACAGAGATATAGCTGTGCATTTATTTCTCCTATGCCTATAAATGTTTGATTTGCATGATCTACTACTCTGCCATCTAGAGGAGTGGAATTTGTGACTGCTGTATTGTAGAACTAAGACGGTTTATAAAAAAACAGCTTTGTGCCAGCAGCTATCACACTCAGTTGAATAAGTATAGGTCTTAGGAACATTATGTGTATATCTTATTATTTTAGTCTAAGGGGTTTTTTAGTGATGCTGAGAACCTTCAAAGCACTTTTTTATCATACATGTTGTTTTTAATGTTTTGTGGTGTCTGTAAAATGTGAAAGATGTGAGAACTCATAACACTGCAAAAACTAGTCTACCCACATGGGTACAAATAAAAGTGAACCTGAACCTACTCTGTTTTGTATAATGCTGAATTTATGTCCTCGTAATGGCTGCTTGTATTAATTGTATTACTGGGAATAAACTCTAGACTGAGTTCAATAAAAGTCACCATACATTGTGTTCAGTGATTTATTTTTTTAATCAGGCAGCATCTATCACAAAAACCCACAGTGACAGGGGTAAGCTGATACAATGCCTAAAACATCATACTTTTTTGGTAGATGGTTGTTTTTTTCCACTGAAGCGGTTGGATCCTCTTTTGACCGTCACTCTCACAGAACACAGAGCTGGACACATGTGAGCCTGATATTACACTCAATGGACACAACGAACAGAGGAGTTACTCTAAAAGGATATTGCAGTTTCTCAATTTGAAGACGATTGTGTGGTAAGTCAAAGTGGAGTTTGTTTAGTTCAGTTTGTTGAACACAAACTAGTTCACTAACTTCATCAGGTCTGCTATAAAGGAATAATCTAAACAGCCAAGTGGTATAACTGGTTTCTCATCCTGCACAATTGTCTACTTCTCACTAAGAAGAACACAGCTGCCTCATAAAATATCTGGTATCTATTCAATGAATTAAAACAATGACCTGTGGGGAGAGGTGAACGAGTCTGTGAGAAGGCGACAAAATCTTTTCAGTTTCCTTTAAAAATATCCACTAATTTACATGTAAGAGTTAGATGTATATTTGTATTATTTAAATGATTAAAGTGTGCCCATTATTTACAGGTTATACCCACTAAATATGCAAAACCAAAACGTGTTAATGCAATAAGCTTAAATGATAAATTATGGATGATCTGTGATTTCTACAGGCTCTGAGAGGCTCACAGTACAGATAATTCAGAAACATGGTGCTCTTTTCTTTACACAGATGTGGTTGTTTAAAGAGAGTATCTTGGAGAAACTACATTTCATTCATGGCAACAGCAAGAAAAATACTACATTATTGATGGGGTTTTATTCTTCACAGAAAGTGTTTAAATGATTCTCTGAAAGCAGACTCAGTCTTACCTCTGTTTCTGTGAGAGACTCATCTTTCCTCTCTTCTCTGACATACTGCAGATGAACAGACTGGTTCATGAAAACAATCAGATGCTCATCATGACCTGGAAATAACAATGTTACTGAGATGAATAATATGGCAACATGAACTAACAATAAAAAAATTGTAAAGCTTTTATTAATTCCTGTTAATATTAATATCAACATTTACTAATGCATTATTAAAATACAAAGTTGTATATGAATATTAATTAATAGACCTGAGCTAACATGAGCTAATAATGAACAGTTGTATTTTTTATTAAGTACCATTAACATAGATTAATAAATACTGTATCAAATGCATTGCTCATTGTTAATGTTAGTTAACATGCATTGTGGTCTTTGATGCATTGTGGTCACTACAGCGGACAGATATTTGGAAGACATTTTGAACCATTTAAGATGT
>NC_056618.1:12312656-12312792 GCF_018340385.1 Cyprinus carpio
AATGTTCACTGTCGAATCCTGGAGCTTAAAACTCATGCTGTGTGTCGAAATGCCTTACTATCATACTACTCTCACTATTCCTGCAGTATCCAGTGTATACAGTGAATAGTATGCAGTCTTTCTGTACTCATACAAT
>NC_056618.1:12313092-12314839 GCF_018340385.1 Cyprinus carpio
CACATGTTACTGTAAACTACAAAATATAGCTGTGTATCTAAAAACAATATTGTAAGGAGATAAATTATCCCTTAATCTCTACAGCATGTTTCTGATCAAGTCAAATGATGTCACCTTTATCTCTATAGTGCTTTATATCAGGGGGTCTTCAATGTTTTTCCGGCAAGGACCATCAGGCAAGAGACATGGAGCAGTAGTGACTAGATACAAAATGTGTTCAAGCAGAGCTGCATATTAAAGCATTATAGCCTTTGGAAATTCTAAATAGAATCTACAAGCATATTATGATTAAGAATATGAAAATTATAGTAATCTATTGTCGTCTGCATTTAACATTGCGCACATCTATTTTGAAATGCTATATTTTGTCCCGTGCTAGTATCATGATGTCAGCTTCAGAGTAAAATACTCACAATTAATGTAGATGTCACTCACAAAACTTTTGCAGCATGTAACTGACCCCGTCGGTGCATCTGTAGCAGCCGCGATAAACTATACTCTTATTCAACAGATTATATATCTATAACCTCGAAAGTGGCCAAAAAAAACACAGCTCACTTCACAATTCGATGCACTAAAAATCTGTCACTCATCTCAGTCATGACTCACAATTTACATGAAAAATCAGTACACAAACAGATAAAACTGCAGTAATCTGCATTGAACGAAACCTCTTAAACAACCGCTGAGTGGTCATTGCATTCCAAAGAGATCAACTATATACGCTATGTCTCTGATTGGCTACATTTCTCCCTGCTAAAAAAAACACACTATAAACAGGAGCATTTCCGTTCTCCAGGCTCAAACTCAAAAAACACAGTGCAGCATTTTTGTAAAATCTGTGTATTTCATTACAGTTTGGCTGTTGATGCTGCAGGTGTGCTAACCTAAACAATCCTGTCAAATCACCGAACAATAAAAACTCCAGCGAGCTACCGGTTCATCCACAATACGGAAGAACGGAACCTCCTAATCAGAAAAATGCATTTATTTTCAATAAAAATAAAGGAAATATTTGAAAGAGATGGAAATAAAATGCTTCATTAATAATCAAGGGTTTATTGAGAATGGTTGGGCTAGGAGTAGGTAGAGAGTATGAGAGAGGCTTTCATAATCGGCACACCCATTTTAATGATTTTTTAATGTATTAATTTTACACTCAATATGTTATTTCATAATCTGCTTTATAATGCACTACAGTACTGAGGTATAAAATATCTGCCACTTAACTACTATTTACAACATATCACTATTTTTATTGTAAACCAGAGATTTATCATTATTTGCCTTAGTGAATATATCGCTTTTTTCACATAGTGTAGCTTTGCCAAAAGAACAAAGAATATCATTGTTCAGTGTGGATTCAGTTGCTCTGCTCAATATGTGACGTTCAGAAATGAGTTCAAACTGGGCCATATAGCCATTATTTACTAGCAGGAGGCCCTTCATTAACAACGTTTATTTGTGAGGTGACATTGACAGCTGTGGCTGAATGAAATCTTCACTGTTGTCATGGTGACAGCACTGCAGCACACTACTTCTGACACAGTATTTTTGAACATTATTATTGAAACATTCCAAACACAAGGACAGTCATCTTCACTGAAAGTAACGAGATCTGACATTCTCTCTCAGTGGGAAGGACACTTTCTCCTCTCCTGTTGTGTCTCTGATGTTGAAATATCTGATGATCAATTAAATACAGCTCAGAGTCAATCTGCTGCTTTCAGTGACATGAACTCTGTTG
>NC_056618.1:12315445-12336954 GCF_018340385.1 Cyprinus carpio
TTTTACCCAGTATGTTTCAAGCTGGACAGTTGACAATACTGGTGATGATGATGATGACAACCCCATTACAAATTCCCCCACAGTTTTTTTTCCAGTCCAGCAACTTCTCTCTATACAATGACACACAACAAAACACCCAGTAGCAGCAAGAATTTAAAAAACGTACATCAGTGGGTGTTGAGTTGTACAGTGTTGATCCTGCAATAGAGAAGCGCACTGATTCACTAGTGCAGAACAAGTGAGAGCCAGTGATCTGTGTACTCACCGTGCCTAGGATCCTCGACTTTAAAAAAACGAGGGTTCATGGTCAGTTGCATTCAGGAAACGCCTCCTTCCAATAAACCCATATGATGGTGACAACACCTCCCTTTATAAATCATGTGAATGTATAATGTCCTCACCGAAATCATGGAAAAAGAAAGCAGAACTGACTGAGAAGCCATTCTGTGCTCTCACTAAACAGATCAGTGCGCTCTTTGAAAACACAATCTCTGCACAGCGCATGGTTTGTCTAATCTTCCAGCAAAGCAAGATCAATGACACTATAGCTACATTTCAAATTGACTTCCCAGCTGCATGGCAAAAAAGGCTTATCTTACTTAATATTTTTGTCTTGTTTTTAGTTAAAATAATCAAGATGCATTTACTATATAAGCAAAAATATATTTAGTCTTGCATACACACATCTGTGCGTATGCACTGTTGATAAATGAGGGCCTTGTAATGTAGAGTTCATGCTGGAATTAAAGCCTGTAATTTTCACATGAGCTGAAAGCAGTTCTGTCTCAATTCTGTGGGCAAATGGATCTAGGTCCATGTTAACAGATGGATCTGACAATTGTCTAACCAAACACTAATGATTGTCACAAAACTTACCTCAGTATCTCTAGTTTGCAATTTATATCCTTAAGTCCAGTGCAGAGGAGCTCCACTCCTGAATCCCGCCAGATTATTATTGTTCATGTTCAGTTCTTTGCAGATTGGTATCTGAATCCAAGAAACGCGTAGCCAGAGCTGGACAGCTTTTGTCTGTTAAGCCACAATCATTTAATCTACAAGAGAAATAAAATCAAATCACAGGGGTAGATACATGTAATAAATTTGTTACAATACAAAAAAATAAATGTATACCAATTATACACTGCATGATTAGTATTAGAAGTTGTATTGATTCAAATTTTCTACATAAAAAACAAACTAGCATGCTTGAATAAAACTTAATAAAATATGTAAATGAATAATAGTTTTATAATAACATGATGTGTTTCTTCTGTAGCTAACTAAACAGCTTGTTTTGCTGAAAATAGACATTTTTTTACAATAAACACCATGTAAATCTAATAAACAGCACTGCACTTTAATTCCAAAGGACTGCAGTTTTAAAGAAAAAAAAGTTAAATCAAAATGTGATTTTGATTTAACCCTCTAAAAACAGATATAATACTTATAATTAGGTGTGGGGGGGGGGTCGATAGTATAGTATCGCGATGTTTTCCGCAGCAATACTGAATCGATAATGGACTGCAAGTATCAATCTTTTAGTATACTATTTGGTAGAATAATAAAATCAATTCCTTGACAATCCACTAGATGGTGGTGTTGAGTTTTTTTCTGGTGAGGTCAGCTGGGTCACCTTCAGCATGCAGTAAGTTAGTAAAATAAAGATGACGAGATCGCGGAAAGTTATCATAAGGAGATGTGGTGCACTGCGGACCATCAATACAGTAAAACATGCACGACATTTTAGAGTGGGCCTTTTATTGTGGCCAGCCTAAGGACACACCTGTGAGATGGATGGATTATCTCATCGGCAAAGGAGAAGTGCTCACTAACACAGATTAAGGACAGATTTGTGCACAATATTTTAAAAATGGGGGCAAAACACAAGTGTTTGCGTTTATAATTTTGTTCAGTGTAGGTATGCACCGACATCTGCAAATTATCGAAGAGAAAAATGGCCAAAAATGCGAGCAAAAAAGATAGGCTAATATTAATAATAATAATAATAATATATATGGCAGTTTTCAGAGAGCATGTTTCACTCTCCTCGTCACTGCGCGGTTTGACGCTCCTCTCAATATTCCGCTCTATGAATGTGTGTTCTGCTCAACTTAACGTTCATGCTCACCGGAAAAGCAAAGTCCGTTCAAATAACACGCAGACAGAAAATGTAAATGCTGTATACTTGCTCCTGTTTGCAGTAGCGCTACTGTGCCTGTAACATGGTGTACAGTTGTACTGGGCAATGCTGGTAAAATGATGCTACCTTCAGTGACGCTGTGATCTGATAATAATAAACTTTGCAGGACTATAATTATTTGGATAAATTTATAATTAAAAAAAAAAAAATCCAACAACTTAAATCTGATTCTGTTACATTGAAGTGAATTAATAAACATTGATATTTTAATACTTAAGGTAACACTTTACAGTAAGGTTCCCTTAATGTTAATGTATTAACTAACACGAAACGAACAATGAACAATACTTTATTACATTATTTATTACATCTTTCTTAATGTTAGTTTTATGAGAATACAGTGTGTGGTCATTGTTTATGCATGTTAATTAAGAGTGCATTAACTGTTAACTAGCACAACTGTTGATTTTTAATAATAAAATAGTAAAGTGTTAAAATGATTTGAACTAAGATTTAATAAATTCTTAGATTGTTGTAAATTAAAGTAGTTAACTTTGTGAACCTTATTGTAAAGTGTTACCAATATTAACATAAATTCTGTCCATGACGTTATTGTGTTACTTTCAGTGAAAGTGTGGTTATTTTATTAGCTTGTGTTTTTTTTTAATTCAGTAGTAACATTAACTTGAGTTCAAATTTAAAAAGTCTTACAAAATTAATTTATATTATTTAATAAATTAATAAATAATCATTACAAAGCATTTTTGGGTTTTCAGCCAAGTGCATCCAGAATTTTCGGTTTCCGTTTTGGCCCAGAATTTTCATTTTGGTGCATCCCTAGATGTAAGACTACATTTTTAATTTAATTTAATTTAAATTTAACAGTAATTTACTCTCAAGCACTGAAATAATCGCAATATAATCTCGGAATATCTCAATATATTTAAAATCGCAATAATTGCATTGGTGTGACACAAGTATCCGTGGATAATATCGTATCGTGAGGCCTCTGGTTAATTCCCACCCCTACTTATAACTGGTATATGGTTAATTATCACTATAAATTAGGGGTGTCCCAGCCTGCTAATGTATCAATGTAGATTAATGTAATTTTAAGATGAAAACAAAACATGACAAAATATATTAAAAAACTTACAGAGCTCTTTTGGAGGTTTTGATGACTGCTGATAATCTAATGAGACACTCGTCTGATTTCTTGAATTTCTGAAGCTCAAACTCCTCCAGCTCCTCCTCTGATGTCAACAACACAAAGACCAAAGCAGACCACTGGCCAGGTGAAAGATCAGCAGATGAGAGACTTCCTTTGCTAAGGTGGGTCTGAATGTCTTTCACCAGAGTTTGGTCGTTCAGTTCATTCAGACAGTAGAACAGATTGATGGATCTCTCTGGAGACAGATTAGATTCTAATTTCTGCTTGATGTACTGAACTATTTCCTTTTTGCTCTGCTCATTGTCTTCTTCCTGTGTCAACAGACCCTGTAAGAGTCTCTGATTGGACTGGAGTGACAAACCAAGGAGGAATCGAAGAAGATCCAGGTGTCCATTATCACTCTCTAGTGCCTTGTCCACTGCAGTCTTGAGCAAATCAATCATGTTTTTACTTTTTTTTTCTGTTCTGTAGTCTTGATCAAACACACACTTCTTGTTGATGTCTAGAAACAGATGTGAATAAAGGGCTGCAATAAACTCTTGAATGCTCAAGTGAACGAAGCAGTACATGGTACCAAGAACGATCCCTGTTTCCTCCTTAAAGATCTGGGTACACATGCCTGAGTACACTGATGCCTTATAGACGTCAATACCACAGGCTTCCAGATCTGTGTCATAGAAGATCACATTGTTTCTTTCCAGCTGATCAAATGCCAGTTTCCCCAGTGAAAAGATGGCATCTTTATCCCAGGAAACATCTGGTGTATGTTCTCCATCATACTTTCGTCTGCTCTGCTGGATCTGAAATCTGAGGAAGTGTGTGTACATTTGTGTCAGAGTCTTAGGAGTGTCTTCAGTATTTGACTCCTGCAGTGTTTTGGAGGCATCATCATACTGATTGTTTTTCACAACATTATTTCTTTTCTCCTCTAAAATGTTCTGGAGAACAGTGGCTGAAATCCAGCAGAAGACTGGGATGTGGCACATGATAAAGAGACTCTTTGATTGTTTAACATGATCACTGATTTCTTTGGCCTGGTTCTCATCCATTAATCTTTTTCTGAAGTACTCCTCCTTTTGTGCATCATTGAATCCTCGTATCTCTGTCAGCCGGTCGACACAGTCAGGAGGAATCTTACTGGCAGCTGCTGGTCTGCTGGTGATCCAGATTAGAGCAGAAGGAAGCAGATTTCCCTTGATGAGGTTCGTCAGGAGAACATCCAGAGAGGCTGGTGATGAAACATCAGACCACGTCTCATTATCCTTAAAGTTTACAGGAAGTCGACATTCATCCAATCCATCAAGAATGAACAAGACTTTGAATTGATTTCTTCTCGTAAGTTTCAGTCCTTTTGTCTCTGGGAAAAACTGAGTTATAAGGTCCATCAAACTTAGTTTTTCATGTTCTTTTAAGTTAATCTCTCTGAATGGAAGAGGAAATATGACGCTGATATCTTGATTTTCTTTTCCTTCGGCCCAATCCAGAACAAACTTCTGCACAGAGACTGATTTTCCGATTCCAGCCACTCCTTTTGTCAGTACAGTCCTGATCTGCTTGTCTTTTTCAGATGCTTTAAACAAATTTTTGCACTCAACCTGTATCTCCTGTGATTCATGACATCTGGAAGCAACTTCAATCTGTCTCACCTCATGTTCAGTATTGACCTGTTCACTACAACCCTGAGTGATATAGAGATCTGTGTAGATGTTCTTCAGAAGTGTAGAGTCTCCTTGCTTTGCAATTCCTTCAAACACACATTGATACTTCTTCTTTAGGCTACACTTTAGCTGATGAATGAAGATCAGTTCATCTAAACACAGAAATAAAAGACTGTTTAGTCTCTTGGTTTGTTATGTACAGAACAGAATGTGGAAGTCTGTCACTGGAAGAGACAGAGCAGGTTATGAACACATAATATGAGAGGCATATGAACAGCAAATGATCTTCCTCATAACATCAAAGTCATAACATTGATCGTGGAAGAGAAAACAGATTGACACAGTGCTGGAAGCAGTCAACAGCGTCTCTTACCTTCTAGAGTATCAGCAGCTTCATCTTGCTTCATCTCTCTCAGGAAGTAGAGCGTGAGATCAAGAGCTGCTTCTTTGTTTCTGCATCTGTTCTCATTAAAGTCCTTCACAAAGTAGTCCAAGTCTTCTTTTTGTAATATTTTCTTAAACTTTTGCAGCTCATTCTTCAGAAATGTGATAATTTTGCTTTCAAGATCCTAAAGAAAGAAATAATACAAAAAATAACATTTTCCTTTTACATTTTTATGTGTTCCTAAAAGAAAACTAATTAGCACGATAAATCAGGATTAACATTATTGAAAATGTGTTTTTCTACCTGGAAGATCTGCAGGAGATTGTCTTTGAAATTCTTGTAGTTCCTGTGAGTCTGGACGTCTGAATCTAATGTCTCATACTGAACTCTATTAGTGAATAAAATTAAGTACTGCATTTTCAGGGACACTATTAAAGAAACAGTCTGCAAATATTTTTTTAACAAAGACAGAAAGTAAAAGCTGTTTAAGTTCACACTGTTATAGTATAGGATCTATTTAAGTGTAAATTTAGGTAAATATTAGGTCTCTCATTGTAATATTTTCTGTCCTAAAAGCAAACAACACAGGGGCTGGTGAATTAATAATGTTATGTTAGTGCACTAAAATTTACAAAATATATACTTCATATCAAATCATTTAAATTTTCTTTGCTGATGCTTTTAGCATCTTAATGAAAACTCTGATAAATATTTAAACAATTATAGATTCATGACACATATTCAGTTAAGTATTTTCTAGCAGTCCATGTGGAACCAACAATAAGAAAAACATTAAATACCTTTTGGTAGATGATGCTTTTTTCTCACTGAAGTTCGGTGTCACACCTTCTTTTGACCGGTCACTCTTCACAGACACAGAGCTGGACACATGTGATCCTGATCTTACACTAATGACACAAAGAACAATATTACACAGTGCACTTCAGTCTAATTCATAAAGTTTTTAATGTTGTAAATGGTTATTAAAACAGAGATATAGCTGTGCATTTGTTCTCCTATGCCTATAAATGTTTGGTTGCATGATCTACTCTGCCATCTAGACGTAGATTTGTATTTCTGTATTGTAGAACTAAGTGGTATAAAAACAGCTTTGTGCCAGCAGCTATCACTCAGTTGAACAAGGATAGGTCTTAGGAACATTATTATTATTATTATTTTAGTCTAGGTGGTTTTTAGTGATGCTGAGAACCTTAAAGCACTTTTATCATACATGTTGTTTAATGTTTGTGGTGTCTGTAAAATGTGAAAGATGTGAGAACTCATAACTTTGCAAACCTAGTCTACCTATGGGTACAAATAAAGTGAACCTGAACCTACTCTGTTTTTATAATGCTGAATTTATGCCTCGTAATGGCTGCTTGTATAATTGTATTACTGGAAATAAGCTCCAGACTGAGTTCAATAAAAGTCACCATACATTGTTTTCACTGATTTATTTTTTTATGCACTCAACATCTATCACAAAAACCACAGTGACGAAATTAGCTAATATAATGCTAAAATGTCATACCTTTTGGTAGATGATGTTTTTTTCTCACTGAAGTTTGGTGGCACACCTTCTTTTGACCGGTCACTCTTCACAGACACAGAGCTGGACACATGTGAGTCTGATCTTACACTAATGACACAAAGAACAGAGAGAACCACAGCAGATACTTCAGTCTCATTTGAAGAGGTTTTGTGTGTCAAATTGGAGTTTGTTTAGTTCAGTTGAACATAAACTAGTTCACTAACTCATCAGGTCTGCTATAAAGGAATCATCTAACAGTCAAGTGAAGCGCTGCTTTCTCATCCTGCACAATTTCTACTTCACTGATAAACACAGCTGGCTCATACAATATCTTGTATCTATAGCAATGAATATAATGAACAATGACCTGTGTGCAGTGAACGAGTCTGAGAAAGAGAGAAAAATCTTCAGTTTCCCTTTAAAAATATCCACTAATTTACACTGTAAGAGTTTGATGTATATTTGTATTAATTTAAATGATATCTAGTTTGTCCATTATTTACATTTAATACCCACTAAATATGCAACACCAAATGTGTAATGCAATACGCTTTATATGATAAATTATGGATGATCTGTTGATTTCTACAGTTTCTGAGAGGTTAACAGTACAGATAATTCAGAAACATACAAACATGGGGCTCTTTCTTTACACAGATGTGGTTGTTTAAAGAGAGTATCTTGGAGAAAGTACATTTCATTCATGGCAACAGCAAGAAAAAGATTTAATTATTGATGGGGTTTTATTCTTCACAGAAAGTGTTTAAATGATTCTCTGAAAGCAGACTCAGTCTTACCTCTGTTTCTGTGAGAAAACTCATCTAGGCTTCCTCTCTTCTCTGACATACTGCAGATGAACACGAGCATGATTCATGAAAACAATCAGATGCTCATCATGAGCTTGGGAAATAAAAAACAAGATGAAAAAATATTTATGATGATGAATAAACATGGCAACTCAGATGATGAATGTTTGAGTCTACAAATAAAAAATTATGGGCTTCAAACAAATATTATTATTATGCAAGTGTAATAAGCATTATGTGGTCACACTACTGGCAGAGAACAGACTGGTTCATAATCAGATGCCATTCATGACCTGGAAATAACAATAGTTACTGAATGAATAATATTACATAAAAACCTTTTAAAGCTAATAATTTAAGCCATTTTTAAAAGCGAACATTAAAAAATTGTAAAGCTTTTATTAATTCCTGTTAATATCAATATCAACATTTACTAATGCATTATTAAAATACAAAGTTGTATATGAATATTAATTAATAGACCTGAGCTAACATGAACTAACAATGAACAGTTGTATTTTTTTATTAAGTACCATTAACAAAGATTAATAAATACTGTATCAAGTGCATTGCTCATTGTTAATGTTAGTTAACATGCATTGTGGTCTCTGATGCATTGTGGTCACTACAGTGGACAGATATTTGGAAGCCATTTTGAACCATTTAAGATGTAGCATCATGTCCCAGCCGCCAACTGGCGAACCCCCAAAGTGTTTTCTACAATTCCATTAAATTGTTGTCTTTTTATCTTTTTTTTGTTTTGTTTTTTTGAGCTATTGCATAATATATTCAAAATGCTGGCAGGATAAGGGGATGCACCATGTACCTCGGGAATAAGTGTTAAATCATTTTATTCTCTGAAAACACAGGTAGGATGTACAAAAAAATAACCTCTTAAAACACCCGCCGGAGATGAACGTCTCTCTGCAGCAAGCAGACACACAAACTGCTGCAAATGTAACTGAAAGTTCACTGTCGAATCCTGGAGCTTAAAACTCATGCTGTGTGTCGAAATGCCATACTATCATACTACTCTTACTATTCCTGCAGTATCCAGTGTATACAGTGAATAGTATGCAGTCTTTCTGTACTCATACAATACACGGATGACCTACTATATTTACCAGAATCTGCTGAATATAACTCATGTTCCCTGAAATCAGTGCTGAAGCTGGGTTCGGAATGACATACTACTATACATCACGTTATATATTATTATGTATATATTATATCTATATTCATCATACTATACAGTATGATGCGTGTATACTGTGAATAGTATGTGAGTTTTCTGAATGCATGGAGCTCCTGGATTACCTGCTACATTTGCTGAAATCTGATGTATGCATCTGAAGACACTGCATGGGATACTGTTTCCCACAATGCAACACGTTTCAACACTTTATATGTACATTAAGTATGTATGTAAACTACAAAATATTACTGTGTATCTAAAAACAATATTGTTAGGAGATAAATTATCCCTTAATGTCTATAGCATATTTCTGATCGAGTCACATGATGTCACCTTTATCTCTATAGTGCTTTTATTTCAGGGGTCTTCAATGTTTTTCAGGGCAAGGACCCTTCAGACAAGAGACATGGAGCAGTGACCTTGATACAAAATGTGTCAAGCAGAGCTTCATATTAAGCATATAGCCTTTGAAATAAATAGAATCTAAGCATATTATGATTAAGAATAATTAAATTTTAGTAATCTATTAGTCTGCATTTACATTGCGCGCATCTATTTTGACATGCCATATTTTTGTCCCGTGCTAGTATCACGATGTCAGCTTCAGAGTAAATCACACATTCATGTAGATGTCACTCACAAAACTTTGCAGCATGTAATTGACCGTCGGTGCTCTTAGCAGCGTGATAAACAATACTCTTATTCAACAGATTATATCTATATAACCTCGAAAGTGCAAAACACAGCTCACTTCACAATTATACTAAAATCTGTCACTCATCTCAGTTCATGATCTCACAGCTTTCCATTAAAATCAGTAAAACTGTTAAAACTGCATTACTCTGCACTGAATAAAACCTCTTAAACACCTCTGATTGGTCACTGCATTCAGGAGATCAACAAACATGTCTGTGATTGGCTACATTTCTCACTGCTATAAAAACACACTATAAATAGGAGCATTCCACATTCTCCAGAGCTCAAACTCAAAAACACAGTGCAGCATTTGTTAAATCTGTTTATTTCATTACAGTATCAGCTGATGCTGTAGGTGCTTCTAACCTAACAATCCTGTAAAATCACCAACAATAAACTCCAGCGAGCTGGGTAATCCACGTACGAAGAACTGACCCCTGGGCAGAAATGCATTTATTTTCAATATTAAAATGAAGGAAATATTTGAAAAGTGGAAATAAAATGCCTCATTAATAATAAAGTGTTTATTGTAGGTGTAGAGAGGGCTTGTCATAATCAGCATCCATTTAATAATTTTAATATGATAATTTACACTCAATATGTTATTTCATACTGTTTTATAATGCACTACAGTAGTGAGGTATAAATTAATCTGCCACCTAACTACTATTTACACGTATCACTATTTTAGTGTAAACAGAATTTATCATTATTTGCACTTAGAGAATATATCGCTTTTTCCACTTAGTGTAACTGCCAAAAAGAAAAGAATATCATTGTTCAGTGTTGATTCAGTTCTGCTCAATATGTGAAGTTCAGAAATGAGTTCATCTGGGCACTATAGCATTATTTAGCATTATCTAGCATGAGCCCTTATTAACACATTTATTTGTGAGGTAATATTGACAGCTGTGCTGAATTAATCTTCACTGTTTGTCATGTGACAGCACTGCAGCACACTACTCTGAAACATTATTTTTGAACATTATTATTGAAACATTCCAAACACAAGGACAGTCATCTTCACTGAAAGTAACGAGACTAAGTTCTCTCTCAGTGCTGAAGACACTTTCTCTCCTGTTGTGTCTTTGATGTTGAAATGAGCTGATGATCAATAAAATACAGCTCACAGCCAATCTGCTGCTTTCAGGGACATGAACTCTGTTGAGTTTGCAAAACAGATCAGGAAGTGAAAATGTGTTTATATTCTTTTTGCTGAGACACATTTATGTGACCAACTGTAAATGGAACAGTTTTAACAAATATCTGATCAGTAAAGGCATTAAAGTGGAAACAGGCCTATACATGTACATTACAGAAAAGCCTTTGGTCACAATTATTTCAATTTAAATACTGTTTAATCATGCCACAGCAGGCCAGACTTGGAAAAAAAAGAAAAAAAAGCTCCGCCCCGCTGGAAAGAAATACTTTCGATTTCGCTATATTTTACTTTATATTATGTGCGGAGTTATCTGAAATAATTAAGACGGGAGAAAATACAAAACAGAAAAAGAGCAAAACACTTTCAAAACAACATTATTGATTTTTAGTAAACGCATTTAGTTTTAATATCCTCATTAAACAGTGTTTGAGTCTGGAGCTTCAGGAACAGACAGACACAGTCCTACAGTAAATTAATTAACATTTGAATTACGCTTACATTTATGAAATACCATCATTCCCCCAAATAACTGTATCATGCGAGTATTCAAACTTACCTGCAGCAGGTCTTGTGCACAAGGAACAGAATCCAGACGACTTTGAAACACTTTCTATTTCGCTGTTAAACACACCTGAGCGATTAGCCTGTTTCACACTTCCGTGTTTCTGCTTCCGGTTTGGCGCTTGCGCTGCAGGTAAAAGTTTTTTCCGGTGACAACAGCGTCCTTATGTAACAAGAATAAGCTCGAGAATCAAACCCTGCGTCCCAGTTGTGTTATTCAATAACCATACAAGAAACCAATATAATGAGTTATTACTGCTGCTGGCGTCTTTATTCCACGAGGAACATTCATCACATACAAATCACCACACACTCCTTAACAAATGACTTTATACAATCATTACTGCACCTAGTGCACTAAACATCCCACTTATCACACCAGTGTGCACACTGTCACCCTATCTGCCCTAAATAGTGTTGAACATTACTGAATGGCAAAGAAAAATGCTTGCAGAAGCTATAATTAATTAAATAATAATTTATGCTAGTTATAGTATTTATATATGTCTGCTTTATTAAATCTGCTCTTTGCTTTTTTTTTTTGTTTTTGTTACACTCATTTTTGTCCCTTTGTAATTAACAACACAACAATAATAATTATTGTTATTATTATAAGTAATTAAACGTTATTCTCTTAAGCTGGGCTCCAGACTAACATTTGAGAGCAGAAGCACCAGCACCACTGAGTTCTACAGCAAATTAGTCAGTTAATCATTAAATTACTATTGTATTGCATCAATAAGTGCAGTTACTATTTCTTGTATAATATTTCATGTTCATTTCTTGTTTATTTTTCTTTTGTTTATTGTTTATACAGATTTGACAGTAAAGCACTAAGCTTGAGTTAAGATGAGTACAAAATGTATATTTATTAACAACATGCAAAATCTACCTTTTTATATACAGAAAATATATATCTTCCACTCTTATTAAATGTACCATTATTTTCCTCGCATATGGAACTGACCAACTTCAGTGATTATGTGTGATTTAGAATAAAATTGAAGAAAAGTTTGTGACTTTTCTTACTTCATACACAAAAAATATTTTCCTCGCATATGGATCTGATTTCTTGATGATTTGATATTTTATAATAGTGATATTATAATATCAAAACAGAGAGAAAATGTAGAAATGAATGACTAATAAGCCAAAGTGCTCCTCTGCTGCTGTCTACTGGTTATAATTGTGATTTTATATATTTTTTTTTAATTTTACATAAGTGTTCGTTTACCACAAAATATATTTTGTTTATCCCATTAAAAACAAAATTCAAACTGGATCATCTTAGAGCTTTAAAGTGCTGGAAATAGTTGTGAGAAATGCTTGAAAGTCATTAAAAAGTGCTTGAATTTGTCCTTCCTACGGTTGTTTATAACAGAGATTTCTGTGCTGAATTCAGACGCTTCTCACTGGATCTCGCAGCACTGCTGCATCTGTGCAGTAACAGTGTCACCAAATCAGCTTTATGTCTCTCGAGTAAAGCTGTTCTGAGCTCGAACAAGTTTGTTTGTGTCGCGGTCCGAGCTGATAAACTCAGCGCGGTTTAGTTTCGCTTTCGTTTCGTTTGTTGTTTCTCAAATGCAACAGAAATGGAAGGACTTATGATTCGCGACCACTCACAGAAATTAGGCGCAGCAGGCGGAAAAAAAAAAAATGGTCACAGAATGCGAACATTTGATCGCAGTCTGGAGCCCTGCTTAAGAGAACATGCACATGTTACAGTTGTCAGGCGGGTAATGTCAGTTTTATAATCATTTCTCATTAAGTGTTTTAGGCGTCCATTTCTTGTGAGGGTCAACTGTGCGCAACAATGACTTTTTATTGATGCATCATATGTTTTTTGGTTAGGTTATGATGACATCACACTACTGTATGTCCATGCCAGGCATTACGTGTAGATCACAGATGTGTGGATTGGATTTGAACAGCCCTGAACAATCATCACACACTTTTTACAGTGTTTATCTTGCCATCCCTAAAGTACTTTTGATGATAATGAAAATAAATCTTTAATAAGTATGTCGTTTTTGAGTGGTTTTATATATATATTGAGCACATTTTACAAGGTAAATCATATTTGCAACCACTGATACTTAAATGTTTGTTTAATATTTTAATATGTACAGTAAGTTCTGTAGCTATACAAGTTTCTGTTGAACTGCACTTTATTTCAAAGTTGTTGTTTTTTATGTATTTTAATATGACTTTAATGATACTTTTGAAGGTTTGAGGAAGAAGAAGCAGAGAGGCCTGTTGAGGAACAGAGATTCAGAAGAACAGAAGAAGAACAAGAGCACACAGACGCTGATAGAACACAGAGTCCAGACTTAAAAGAGCTTGTAGAAGAAGAAGAGGACATTTTATCAGAGAACAATGAAGAAGTGAGGATGAAGGGAAGATTGGAGGATAAAGAGCAGATCGAAGGACAACAGACAGAAAGAGGAGAGGAGAAGAAGAAGAGAGGTCTGTTGAGGAAGAAGGAGAGATGAAAGAGACTAAAAACACTACACAGACAAAAGAGATGAAGAAACAGACAGAGAAAAGAAAGATTATTGCACTTAAGATGAAATGAAAGACAGAAGAGAGATAGAGGGAGTCATATTAAAACCAGAAAAAGACTGTAGATAAAGGAAAATGTTACACTCCTGTTACTCAATGTGAGAAAGAGTAACACACAACGTGGCTAATTAGTCCCTCCTTCTAAATAAAAGAGTGAATGGTTGATTGGAAAAGTCACTCTTCATCTCAACATCTTTCAGAAGCTGCGGTTGCTGTAGTTTATTCTGAGATACGTGTGTATGACTGCACATGAGCATCAGCTGCTGCAGACTGAAAAGAGCTTCTTTTTAAATGCTTTATGAACATAGTTAACATTGGCTCCTCAGTCTCGGGTGGCATCTGTGGGTCAGTTTTGGTGAAGATGATAAGAATCCTAAATGATGAATTCAGATTTCAGATGATTTTTTGATGACAAACCCTGCTTCAGTGTGTTTCTGCAGCTGTGGCTCATGGCAGGTTGTGTTGTGTGTGGAGAAAGCTCTGTTGAGGTTAGTGCTAGGGTTAGGGGTTAGTTTGTGTTGTAGCATTCATCTTTGGTGACCTGCAGCTGACCCTGTCTCTGTTTTTGTGCTGCTGGTGTTGTTGTAGCACAGTGATGTCACACGAGGATGCTGGGACGGTGCCTTTCAATGCTGCGCTGTTAACAGTTTTTACTGAGTTACGTTAAATGCTTTAAAAATGTAATAAGTGATGTAATGAGGTATAAAGATAGAAATTTAATGATTTGTTTTTTAAATCTCTCTTTTTTCTTATCTAATTCAAAGCCTAAAGATCATGCAAAAAAACAAAACAAACAAAAAAAACCCACCCAATTTGTGTGTATGAAATATCCAGGAGCTGGAGCTTATCCCAGCAACCACAGGCCAGAAGATTGAAAATGACCCTGAAGAGGAGAGCAGTCTGTCACAGAGATGACACACACAATATTGATCAAATAAAATCATCCTCTAGTCCCTGATTAACTATACCTGCATCTTTATATGTTTATATACTGGCGCCCGGCCCTAGACCTTTGGGGGCCCTAAGCAAAATTTGGTTGGAGGGCCCTTTGACCGTTTTAAGTAAGGCCTAAAGAAAAGCAATGACTACCTTATAACTATACTGTACATATTATATCTACTATGTTATTTTTAAATTTTTTAGTCTATTAAATTATGTTTTTAATTATTCTGTGTATGCTGTATGTTAATTCTCTTTTTTACTCTGCTGGTCCTGAGTAAGTATTTCGTTCTTATGTGGCAACGTACAGAATGACAATAAAAGACCTTGAGTTCTTGAGTTGAGTTCCATGTTTGATGTCTAACAGAAAATTTATGACACCACTGAGCTGAATGGCAGTGCAGTGCAACGAACACACACTGATGAACTTGCTGAATAAAAAGACTGATAAAGTGATTTTCACTGACCATCAAAGAAACATTTTTAATTGACACCAGAGTTTAAGAGGCACAAACAACAGCCTATATATAATTTAAATGAAATAGAGCAAATAGAAAAACATTCAAATAAAATATTATATAAAATAAATGATAAATAGAATATTTAAATGTTTGAATTTTTCAAATAAACAAAATTAACAATAACATCTAAAACACCACAAACAAGATTAATAGTAACAATAATAAGAATTAGGTAACATTTCAACAGAACTATTAAAATCCAAACTTGTGTATTTGTGTGTGCATACATGCATACATGGTCTCCTTGGAAAAAAAAGTAATTTGCTAAAAAAAAAAAAAAAAAAATTAATTTTAGGTTGTATCAGCGATTTCAGGCCCAAAAAAGGCCCAACCATAAATGATCACATTCATCTAATCTTTCCTAACGATCCGCTAGCTGGCTGCCCACTTTTCATTTTCTTGCTAGCAGTGACTCTAGGGGGCCCTCTGCTGGCCCCGGGGCCCTTTGCAATTGCAAAGGTCGCTTAGTGGCTTGGCCGGCTCTGTATATACTTGTCTATTCAGTAAATATCTGGATATAAACAGCCATATTCTCAGACTAGAGGCTAGATGTACTGTGATATTATATTGTCATATAGTAGCACATTGACACAGATTGCTCCAAATGTGTCTCAGTGATTCGAGTCTAGAGAAAGTCAAGTACACTACTGCAGAAATGCAGAAGATATTTAGTAAATATCATAGTAGAAATATCAAAAATGTTCCCTTGTATAGTCAAACAATGCTTTTAATAATACAAAACAGAAGTTTTTCAAAGAAGTCTTTACACGTCTCTTCTGAGCAAGTTCAGTTGTGACAAACAGTTATAGTTTCAGATGAGAAACTGTGAGAGGAAAACACTTCTGTAAAAATATTATTTGCAGTCTTTTCCACAATTTTTTATTTTATTATTTTTTTTTATGTTATCCAATGCTGTTTCAAAGGTGTTTCTGTTAAATATTACTTTATCAATCAGTCATTTTTTAATATAATTGATTACCTTTTCCAGACTGCCAGATACATTTTCTTTTCTTTTCTTTTCTTTTCTGTTTTTTTCTTTTCTTTTCTTTTCTTTTCTTTTCTGTTTTTTTCTTTTCTTTTCTTTTCTTTTCTTCATCGTGGCACAATCTGGAGAAGTACCTGGCTGACAGAGGTTGATTTTTCTGAGCACTTATGTTTGTCTTTAAACAGTTTGTTGTATCAATAAACACTGGGAAATTACTACAAATGTGTGCATTAATTACACCTTTTATTTATTTTTTTTTTTTTTTAAACTAAAAGCTGTGTGTGAAAAGCATCCATATGGGAAAACAAACTTATTACATTAATGTACATTATTCGGTACTAATACAAATAGTAATTTTTTTTGTTGTGGTTTGCTACAGAACATTAGAAAAAATAACAATTTAATAATAATTAGCTACAAAATGAAAGTAGGCTACTGTTTTTAGCTGTACAAGAAGAATGAGCTAATATTCATGTAAACATTTACAATAATATTTATGTGACGAGGGGGCGGGGCCAAGAGCCGTGGGAACGGAGAGAGGCCGGTGGAGTAAGTGATGATGCGCCACTCACCGGTCTCGAGTCCCACGGAGGAGCTTGGGAGGATAAAAGGAGGAGTGACGACAGTAAAGCACGAGAGAGGACCAGGCCTGAAAAAAGTGATTTTGGAGAGTGGTAAATATAATCTGTGGAAACCATATAAAATGCACATGATTATTGCAGCCAGCCAACGAATTCTAAAGTAATGGGTAATTCTACATATGCTACCCATTCGTCAACAGTAAGAACCATCACATAGAAAAATGCAGTAAAATATACCCCCAAACCGTGAGTTTTTTTGCTTTAAATTGCGCATGCGTCAGCCCGCGTTTTTGAGTGAGTGTGGGCGACGCTGGATCCTCTCTCTGGCTGCCATCGAACAGCAGAAGTGAAGCTAAGCTATTTACATAGGAGTGCTGTATATATATATGTTTAATTATGAGATATTACACTTCACTTCTATTCGGCTTTCGTTTGTTTAACATGCCATTACTTGAAATTAAAGTTTGAATCTGTCGCTGGCGTCACCATGGCCCGGGACACATCAAGCCACGTCGGACAACATCGGACCGTCGGTCAGGCACACTTGGTTTATTGTGTTCCACGCGTCGGTTTGATGTGTTCAAATAAACAAATTGACCCCCGACGAAAGCAGACGTGCCGCCGTTGCTAGGATGAGAATGCGTTGACACGCAATGGCACGTCTGCTTTCGTCGCTGCTAGTTCTTTGCCATCGGTTTGTTGTGTCCCGGGCTTTCACCGTCTGCACAACTGCCGGTAAGTTGAAATGCCGTCGTGGTGTGCTTTTTACAAGATTAGTCAGCATGCATGACTGTCTGACCGCTGGTTTTAAGGTTAGAAACTAGTCAAAGCCAGATCAAGGCCGTATGGTGACCCTTAAACACTTCATTTGCACATAAGAGTAAGTGTAATGGGTTGATTTTATTTATGTTGTCATATCAAATATGTGTGCACTTTTCAAGTAGATATTGAAACAATTACTTAACAGCTGTATGGCCAGGAATCCTGTCTTATTTATTTATTGTAATGTTTATTTAACAGGGACGATTGCCACAGAAAATGTGTGATGCTATTACTCTCCTTTTTTCTCCTCCTTTCCTCATCTACCTCTTAAAATAATAATGACAATCAAAGATTATTTATTGAAATTTCCACTGAACTAAATATCTGTTTATTGCTTTGGCAGAAGAATATTGAAGCAAACCGATGCAAGTAAGCTCATCAACTATTAATAACCTGTCTCAATTTCTTTTCTTTCTCTGTCTCTACAGCTGAGGAAACACACTCCAAACAACAACGGCGGTCCATTTAAGAGTCGTTTTTAGAATAACACAACATTCAAAAGCTGAAACTTCCAACAGGAATTCCAAATACAGTGGAAGATCTTGTTTCCATAGTTACTGAAACTTTTCAATTGCATGGGGAAATTGGACTACTATACCAAGACAAACACTTTGACAATGAGTTTTTCAGTGTCACCTCAACTGCTGACTTGTATGACAAGGCCACTGTTAAAGTGATCCTAAAAGAGCCGACGATAACCCTTGACCTACACCCAGTACTTGAATCATCTACATTGAGTTCAGTGAGCACCTATCCTGCAAGTACTACTGAAACGGACATCTGCCCTGCAGATCATGATGCATCCTCAGAGGTATCAAACTACGCATCGTCAAGTTCCAGTGACACCATTATTCTCCCTGATTCATGTCGCTCTGCTGCATGGCCAGTGCCATTCCAAGTACCGGAGTTTTCCCGAGACCTGGAACTCATCCTCGCAGAGGCAAACAACTTCTATGATGCCACTGGAAGACACTTCATGGATGTCAGTGTTAAATCAGCAATAATGCAAGAGCTTGCAAAAGTAATTTGTTCTTACACTGCTTACCCAACCAATCAGCAAATCCTCTCAGTGGCTGAAGCCTTGGTTTCTAAGTTTCCGTGTCTTAGGGAGCCGGGATCATTTGCAGGCTTGTATGGCTGGCAGCAGCGCATAAAAAACAAGATGCACAATTACCGTGCCAAGCTAAGATCTCGAAAATATTCTTACCCGGAAATTGAAATCAACAGCTTAAAAAGGAAGCATCCAGGGTGATGCAGTGCCTTCGAAAAAATATAAAAAAAAAGCCCAACAAAAAGCAGAGGTTAATTACCTCCCTCCGCACCCTACTGGTGAAAGCCAAGAGACTCTGGAGAAAGAGAGGCTTGATTTATTTTTTGAAATTACAAAGAAAAACAATGCAAAGATAATTGCAGATAAAATGAATAAAACCTTCTCTAGCCGAAGAGTTTGAAGTGGTCAGCCTCAGGCCCTCTGTGGGTGTGTTAAAAAAAAGAAAAGGTGGCCAGCATTATTTCACTCCCCCCAAATGAGGCTCAGGTGAGAATGTCTTTGTCATTTTTTTCTTCCCACTAGGATAACATTCATGTTGATTACTATGGAGAGCTGGTCTTTAATTTTAAAATTAATTTTTTGGTCCTTTTACTTCCTAGATCAAGGAGGAGTTTAGACGCATCACAACAGTTTCCTTGGAGGAGACATTCATGCGGAAGCTCGATGAGTACACACCAGGTCTAATGCGTGCCAAAGGAGGAGCAGCTGGTTGCAAGATGCGTCCTCTGCTGGACACTTTAAATGACGTATGTTATTTTATTTTTTCACAAATATGTAATTATTGATATGAGTGAATTAAAAGTAAAGTAATTTGTAAACAATTGCTTTGTTGTGCGCAAAGTTGAGCTCACCAACTTAAACCTTTTAACATCAATGTGTGAATTCGGTCTTATCCATCCATTTTCTTTACTGCTTTGTCCGCTCGGGTCACAAGATTTTTGAGCCAACCCAGCATTTATCAGGCGAAGGGGCAGGGTTCACTCTGGACAGGTCAACAGTCTGTTGCAGGGCCAGAATTCGGTCTTAGTATATGTAGATCACTCCCCACACCGCTAACAGTCTTATCACTAAATTATATTTCCCTACAGACACAGAACATTGAGAAAAAAAGAGATGCTGTTGTCTGCTGCCTCATTAACTACCTCGGTGAAAGACAAGAAGATCTTTTCCATGACTGCCAGGTATGTCATGAAGCTGAAGAACACGTTTGAAGCTTTTCAAAAACTTTTTTTGGAAATTGACGGGGCAAAACTACTGAAAAAGGTCCACAGCCTCAAAAATAAGCTCATGCAGTAGACACACATTTATTATAATACCCCTGTTGTTCGAAGAGGATCTTTTGTCTGGACAGACTTTTACTTTTAATGGAGTTGTAATGGAGTGTAGTTTTATATTTTTCTTCTTGTCCCTTATTTGCTCCACACACAGACACAGATCCATCCACTCTCTCTCAGCACACTCCATTGCTCTGTGATTTCCCTCAGATTGACAGAAAAGGAATACCAATAGAAAGTGGCCTGAAGAATTTTGATCTCTCCTTCTACCCTCTTTCCCTCCCCATTTGTTTGTTTCTTTTATTCTCATCGTATTTGTGAGAGTGAGAGCAAGCTTAAAAACTAAAGAATGTTGGTGTTCTGTTTTATCTTTATCCAGATATTTGATACTGTACATGCGCAGAAACAACCATGTGGAGTTTGTGTGTGTGCTTTTGATTTTTAAAATAGAATAAGTGGCATGTGTTGTTTGCAGTAGCCAATTATCCAGAAACCACATTTGAAACTGTTATCTTAGTAAGTTATAAAAAGTCAATTCGTTCATTGTTGTGTGAAGCTGTTGTACTTTATTTAGCACTTTATTCTGTGTTTTTTGATAATTTGGTGCATCATTGCTGCATATAAACAAGGCTGTTTGGGTTATTTGTTATATGAATACCTGGACCACAGATTTGGTCAGTCACTGTTGTGTAAATCTGAAGAGACACAAAGAGTTTAGTCTAAGAGTTTAGATACAAGAAAATCTTAATGTGATTGGACATCCAGCACTGCTCTGATCTCCTCACTTCTCCTTTCATTTTCTCTTCTCCCTTCTCTCCTCACTTCTCTTTTCCGCTCTGATCTGGGTGTCCTAAAACACGGGATATGTTTTATTATCCAACATTATTGAAACAACATTTGATAGATCAGTGGGGTTATAAAACAGTTGTGTAAAGCTGTTGTGCTGCACTATATTTTGAGTGTTTCATAGGATTTTTTGGATTAAAAACATTGATCTGATGAACCATCTGAATGTCTTTATTGTGGGGGGGTACATTTTACCTTCTCTGAATAAGTAATTGTTATTAACTGATATTAATTAACTTTGATTTGAAGAGATAATTTTTACCTAATTTTAATGAGTAAGTAGCTGTTGAATATATACATAAATGTGAGGTATTGTTACCCAATTTATGCAAGCATTTAATAGCTTTTTACTTCAGATAGTTTATACTCAATAGAAGGGATTAAATCTACCCCACCAAAGTCGATGCAAATTGTTACTCACATTTTATTGGGTAAATTCTATAGATTAGTTGTTTTGTTGTTCTGTTTGTGTATTGCGGCCAGTCGTCTATTTTCAGTTTCTCCACCGGCCTTGCTCCGTTCTCACGGCTCTCGGCCCCCGCCGCACTCCACCAGAACTTAAAATAAAGTTCGTAATAATGTAAAGCTTCATATGTGCCACCTGCTGTCTATAAAGACTGGAA
>NC_056618.1:12337302-12341245 GCF_018340385.1 Cyprinus carpio
CAGAAGAAGTAATAACAACATCATCATTATACTCCACATTATCCACCACAAACAGATTACTTACAAAGACTTCAGAGTTGATAGTTTGTATCTGCGTCCTTTTTGTGCAGCAATGACGGAGCTATTTGTTGAATATAAGGAGGACTGAACTGGAAGGACGAATTTAATTAAGATATAGTAAGTTAAAGTGATAGCCTACAGCAGGTGGCCGTAATGCAACACTATGGATGCCAACTGAGTAAAAATAGAAGCTAAAAAGATTTCGCCTCGCGTCGCGTAACGTCATCACCGCGCTCACAACTTAGCAGCGATCGAGTCTCGTGAGGGAAACAGTTCGCGCGGTACTTCACGTGTTTACATTGTGTAAAACTTTTCTTATACCGTTTATTTAAGCTTAACGTATTCCAAGGGTAATTTCTGATTTGTTTTAGTTTCTACTGCTGCTGACTAAAACGACATACTATCAGCAGGCGACCTTGAGCATGTGGGGAAATGATCAGATCTGAGAAGAGTTTGTGTTTTTATATGTTAATTATGTGTGATCGTTTATGATTGTTGTGATGTTTGGAGTGATGATGATGCACGAATTGCACTGAATGCTCTTTATTATCAAAAGGTTTATATAGTTTTGGTCCAGTTTCTGGATATGCTATATAATCATGTGTATGTTTAGTGCCAGAGCAGTTTTTAGTCTTTCAACGCAATATCCTCAACGCGAATAATCAGTTTCTATCAGCAAACACTCAGAATAAAAGTGATGATCTGCTGCCCCAGTCTGAACATAGCATGTTTAATGAGTAATTTCAGTCTGGAGACTCATCAATATTAATATCAGCATGATGAAAAATCCTCTTTATTTCATGATAATAGATCCCTGTTTTCACCTCATTCATTATGCTGATGACTTCAGATCTGTTGCGACACATTAAGATCATTTTATTGCTGTCAAGACCAGAAAACAACACGATCAAGTTATTGTGACATTACAAAGAGATGATGAAAACTATCACAACAGCATTTATTCATTAATCTGTGATAAACCATGTTTTCCCAAGGTCAAACACAAAACTACTAAAAGCATTCAGGTTAGAATTCCAATTCATTGGTGGTTTTATGTGTACCTTGCAAATTTAGCCAAAATGTATTTGTGTGTTTATTCTTTCCTTTTAAAATTCTATTTAAATTGTTTATATTTGGTATCTTTTAAGTGTATGTGTTTTTTTCAGCTCACAAAGTGCAAGCATCAGAGCATCATGATGAAGATAAATCTGCAGAGACAGAAGGTTTGATGAAGGTTCAGAGAGAACATGAGAGAGATCGAACCCTGCAGAATCAAACACGCTGAAGAACAGACAAGCAGTGTTTATTCGAAACCTTGAAGTGTTTAAGCTGAAGAACATGTAAAGATACCAGCAGTTCATCAGATTTGGAGTGTAGTTGAAATACCTCAAAAGTTGTAAAAAAAAAAAAAAAAAAAAAGTTAAATCAATAAATAATATAGAGGATTATCACTGCTCTGTGTGGAAGAGTTTCACTCAATTGTTTTTCTCTCTCTGAGAAGTCATAAAAAGCAATCACAATATTAGTTCATCTTCAGGGGTGTGATAAGTATTCAGTAAAGGAGTTCAACAAGGCGACATTGTCTTGCACCACAGGATGGGAAATATTCAGGTGTTAGGTTCAGAACAGCTAAGTGTTGTTAGTTCAGTAAATAATGTGGGTACGACTTTCCTCTAGATCATTGAAACATTCTGTAAAAACTATGAGAAAAGTCATGATCATGTTGTGTATCCTCCGTCAACTTTATGATTCCTGCATGTACAACTTTTTAAAAAATGTATTTATATTGTAATTTTTTCACGTAAATTTTAGATTCAATAGAAAAGAAACATGTCAAAACTGAGAACAATCTATACAGAGACTGAAAGAGTTTCTTTACTGGAAGAGAAGACTAAATGTATTTTCACCTGTACTCCAGTGTGTGCAAAGAGTTGCAAAGATAGAATCTCAGTGTTCAGATGAGCATCTAAAATGAGATTGTAACCACCTCGTGTGATCAGTGCGTGAAACTTTTAAAGCATAAACGTTTTCATGTGGGTGTAGGCTACATGGCTCTTCATTCCTCACTGGGAAGGGTAAATGTCCAAAGGGAACAGGGTGGATCACCTGAAAAGTTAATTCAAACCTAGAAGACAGATTTCAGAGCCTATCTCCTTGGCGCGTCTGTGTTTTCACATCAGCATACTTTTGACAGTTCCTCAGAAGGGAAAGGACATTCTATAGATCTTCGCTCTATGGAACCATATAGTGATTATTCCGCTCCCGAAGGCACCTGCAGTGAACTCCGTCTGCGAAGTCTCCTCTTTAACTCATGGTAAACTGTATCACTGCTCTGCATGTGGGAAAGTTTCACTCAATTGTTTTCTCTACAAAGTCATAAAATAAACAATCACAATAAGTGGTGCATCTTCAGGGGTGTATTCCAGAAAGGAGGTTCAACAAACTCAGAGTTGTCTTACCCTGAGATGGAAAACTCTTGAGTGTTCGGTTTCAGAACAGCTAAATTGTGTTAGTTCAGTCGGAATCTGAGTAGGTTGACTCTCTGAGTTTAGCGCGTGCACCACGACTATGAGAAGTCATGATCAGTGGAGCTAAGTTAATTATGATTCACCATGGCAACAGCAACGACCAAAAAAGACATCTGCCATACTTCTGAGTCGGAATGTTAATTTTAATTCTTAGCAACTATTACAATGGCAGAGCTTGGTGTCAGACTCTTACTCACTACACATTGCATGTTTGGGTTGAACAGGTTGTTTATAGTACTCTTGCAGTGCTGTGGTCTATCGATCATCAAAAATTCAACAAAAGCAGACAAGGTTTTTGTGACATTTTGGTGATATATGGGCAAAATATGACAACTTTTGTGGTGAGGAGACTTCATTCATTCAAAGTTCATTTACTTCAATGTAATTCAACTAAGTAACCGTCTGTGTGTGTGTTATGTATGTAATATTTATTAGTTATTTTAAGAAGCGCGGCTTCAAAAAACATATATAATGCCACCATATGAGGGATTAAGTTAATAAAATTGACTGTATTCTAATTACTGCATTTCACCTCTGTTATAATTTGTTTTATTTCTGTCAAGCCTGACACCTTCTCATTCATATTGGTGACATGATAAGCAGGTGACGTTCAGCACCACGGGAAAGCAACCATCAGTGCCACCCGTGTATTGATTCAGGACCAGGGATAGCTCCTCCAACACAGGTGTGCACCAAAGTTTCTCCTCTGACAGGGGAGCCTCAGCTGCATCTCGTTTAACTCTCCGTTGAGGACACTTGGTAGCCAGCAACCTACAAGAGGCTCCAACATAATGAGAAAGAAAGCCTTGAGACACAGATGATAAAAAGTACTAGTACTGTATGAATGTTAGAGACTCATGTTTTATTTATAACAATGGGTGATGTTTGAATTGCCTAAGGGCAGTTTGTGAGCGGACCGACAAGAGAGAAATGTTGTAACAACCTGGACAGAGGCCAGAATTGACCATAATGTATTGTATGTTAGGTGTAGAATTCGTTAAACCTTGTTTGCTATAATACATCTGAGTGAGTGCACGAAATACCCCCACATTTGCTGTGTAATATCCACTGTGATACCTTTGTTGTCAAGAAGTATTCTTTCAGTGGTTTTTGGGGATTTCGCATGACAGGCAGCAGTGCTGTTCAATTGCGATGATCTCTATAAAAGGCCAAGTGTAAGGTTAGACACGGCATTGTTTTGTTGGTTTGTTCAGGTTTGAGGCAGGACCTCAGCTCTGACCTGCATCGATCACTCTCTGCTGTTGGTTGCAGCGCATAAAACACACCTGAACAGGTAATCGTGTGTTTAAGGTTCCTATGCCAGAGTGCTGGCTTGCAGTCTGGTGAGGGTAGCA
>NC_056618.1:12341359-12341481 GCF_018340385.1 Cyprinus carpio
AGCAGGTGTGTTGAGGCAAGTTGGATCTGAACTCTGCAGGACACTGGCCCTCTGACACTGGACTGAGTTTGGGCACCCCTGTCCTAATAGAACGATAGAGTCAGGTGTGTTTGATGAAGGTT
>NC_056618.1:12342853-12342986 GCF_018340385.1 Cyprinus carpio
GTTGTGAATTGTTCCGTTTGAGAGACACCCATAGATAAGATTTGTTGAACTGAAAAAAAGGCTCTGAATCAGGAGTTGATTATTCTCCTTGATGGAATCGATTCCTTTGGATTCGACTCTCGATTCCCAACGC
>NC_056618.1:12343175-12344854 GCF_018340385.1 Cyprinus carpio
TTATTTAATCCAATCTGATCCGTCTGAGAGATATGAGAATTAATTGCTGACAAGCGACAGGCCTAAAGCACAGAAACATGAGCGTTTCAGATACTTATAAATTCTCTTTTTAGTGGACAAGACCGCGAGTATGTTTTTAAAGAGGGGTTATTAAACACGAATCTGTTTCTGAAAGTGTTTTTCGTATTTCTTCTTCTGTGTTATGCTGTTGTTTTGTGATGTGAAATCGAAAGTATTTTTAACCAGACATTTCTCCGCTTGTTGAGTGTGACGTCACCGCTTCCGTGTCCAATCAGATCTCACGAGAAAACAACAAAAGGTGCTAATATACACTCACAATGTGATTATAATACTAACAAAAAAATATAATCATAACCTTTAAATCCATACCGAAATCACAGATAACCAGACAATGAAAATATAAATAAATTAATATAAAAAGGATTTGTGTTTGGGACGCTGTGAGCACGGAGACTGTAGTGTACACCGTGAGTTTGAAAAGGGTTATCTTAAATGTTTAATATGAATAAACAGTGCTTATAAACGGCTGCTGAGGCAGTATTCTCAAGTGAAGCGAGTTGAGGCTTGGACCTGGAAACAGCTTTAATTACTTCATCACTTAACAACAGAATAAGACCAGTGCATTAGTTTGTAACTCACTTTATTTTATATAGTGTTTTTGTTGCTGTTGCTGCTAACTCAACATATTTCTTCATCTCATTAACATCATCATCTCCAGGTCACACTGAACAGCAGATTGTTGTCTCAAGCCAGTGCTGATCAATGACAGTTTATCTGCAGTATGACAGAGAAGAGAGGAAAGATGAGTCTCTCACAGAAACAGAGGTAAGACTGAGTCTGCTTTCAGAGAATCATTTCAACACTTTCTGTGAAGAATAAAACCCCATCAATAATTAAGTCTTTTTCTTGCTTTTGCCATGAATGAAATGTAGTTTCTCCAAGATACTCTCTTTAAACAACCACATCTGTGTAAAGAAAAGAGCACCATGTTTGTATGTTTCTGAATTATCTGTAATGTTAACCTCTCAGAAACTGTAGAAATCAAAAGATCATCCATAATTTAACATATAAAGTTGATTGCATTACACGTTTGGGGTTGCATATTTAGTAGGTAATAAATGTAAATAATGGGCAAACTAGATATTATTTAGAATTAATACAAATATACATCAAACCTTACAGTGTAAATTAGTGGAGATTTTTAAATGGCGAAATGTAAAAGATTTTTGTCTCTTTCCTCAAAGCGTCTCGTTCACTGCACACAGGTCATTGTTTCATTATATTCATTGCTATAGATACAATATATTGTATGAGCTAGCTGTGTTTCTTAGTGAAGTAGAAATTGTGCAGGTAGAAGCAGCGCTCACTTAGACTGGTTAGATGATTCCCTTTATAGCAGACCTGATGCAGTTCGTGAACTAGTTGTGTGTTCACTGAACTATACAGTGTTCTCTGTTCTTTGTGTCATTAGTGTAAGATCAGGATCCCGTGCGTCCAGCTCTGTGTCTGTGAAGAGTGACTGGTCAAAAGAGGATCCACCGAACTTCAGTGAGAAAAAAACACCATCTACCAAAAGGTATTTAATGTTTTTCTTTTTGTTGGTTGCACATGGACTGCTAGAAAATATGACGTTTTAGCATTATATTAGCTAATTTTGT
>NC_056618.1:12345098-12345171 GCF_018340385.1 Cyprinus carpio
CTAAAAACCGCCTAGACTAAAATAATAATAATAATAATGTTCCTAAGACCTATCCTTATTCAACTGAGTGATA
>NC_056618.1:12345408-12345575 GCF_018340385.1 Cyprinus carpio
ACAGACTCACATGTGTCCAGCTCTGTGTCTGTGAAGAGTGACCGGTCAAAAGATGGTGTGCCACCGGGATTCAGTGAGAAAAAAACATCATCTACCAAAAGGTTTTTAATGTTTTTCTTATTGTTGGTTGCACATGGACTGCTAGAAAATATTTAATTGAATATGTG
>NC_056618.1:12348876-12349140 GCF_018340385.1 Cyprinus carpio
TTAGTGATTTCTCTGTTGTTGCTGTTAGATTAATATTAAGAGAATGCACTGATCCAGTACGTTCAGCCGGCTATGTCTGCTGTAGGATACTTACCAAGAGGTGCATTTTGACATAATTTTTGTGTGAATTTCTCCATTCAAACACAATACTTCAGAGAGAGATCTTAATATTTGCGTGTGTTCTGAGACGCGGGTTTGCATGCTTCGGATGAGCGCACGCACAAATCTTCTCACTGCTCGTGCGAGCTCGCGTCCTCTGGCTCT
>NC_056618.1:12349270-12349882 GCF_018340385.1 Cyprinus carpio
CATATGGTTTATTATTGGAGGCGTTTCTGAATGCAAATGACCATGAACCTCGTTTTTTAAGTCTAGATCTAGGCNGTTTTTTTTCATGGCTGTTGTTGTAATGTACTGGTAAGCCAGAATCCATCAGCAGAAACATACATTAGCCGAACCCTGTATATTACAGATGGTTGTCAGATTTAAGTTGAACCGCGGTCCTAGCGCATGCTGAAGCGTTTGTGGAGAACCGAACAGTTCAATTTTTTTCAGTGAACCGTCCCACCCCTGACTAAAAACTGCAGTGCTTTGGAATTAAATTACAATGCTATTTTATTAGATTTACATAGGTTTTATGTAAAAATTTCTATTTTCAGCAAAACAAGCTGTTTAGTTAGCTGCAGAAGAAACACATCATGATATTATAAAACACATTGTTCCATAGTTATTTCTACTCCAATATGCAGTTCAACTTCTACAACTTCTGCTATAAAGGAGATATACTCTTGCATAACCTCAATGCATAAATTATTAACCTCCAGATTCTCCACCTCAAGAAACTCATCAAGATAATAGAGCAGCACTTTTAAAATATACCATCATCTCTATTAATGACATAAACCTATTATTCGTTTACAT
>NC_056618.1:12351125-12351296 GCF_018340385.1 Cyprinus carpio
CAAAAGGGTCTTATTATACACTTTTACAAGGTCTGGATTTTGTTTTGGGGGTGTACTAGAACAGGCTCTCATACTAAGTTGTTCAAAAAACACATTATTTTTCAGATGTTTTACATTATTACAACACCTCTCTCCCCAGTCTGGCATGAACGCTTGAATAGTTCCTGTATC
>NC_056618.1:12351411-12351529 GCF_018340385.1 Cyprinus carpio
AGCTGGTCAGGAAATGTCACGCCCCTTACCCGCCTGCGAGCTTTAGTGTAAATATTGTCAAAATCAAATCAATTTGAGCGTGATTTAAACCCGGATGATTGTAAGGTCTGTGTACTTT
>NC_056618.1:12351578-12351644 GCF_018340385.1 Cyprinus carpio
TTCTTCTCATTCTTCCCACTGGTTGCTGTTTTTCGACTTTCTCAGTTGATCACTGGAGCACATCAT
>NC_056618.1:12351837-12351916 GCF_018340385.1 Cyprinus carpio
TTTTTGGGAAATGAGGCCTGTTCTTTTTCATCAATATTATTTGTGTTTTAAATTTTGTGAATGGGAATTCCTCTTTTGT
>NC_056618.1:12353101-12353214 GCF_018340385.1 Cyprinus carpio
GAACCAATAGATTGAATGAAAGTCTCCTTTATTATCACAATGAAATACCGCCACCTAGTGGCAACATTACTTTCATAATTCAAGTATAATTTCATTGTGTTCATATTTCTGTA
>NC_056618.1:12353365-12353606 GCF_018340385.1 Cyprinus carpio
TCTCTGAATACTGATTTATTTGGTAACAGCCTATTGTCATAATAATTCTCATTTATTTGATGTAAGAATTTAACATTAAAGATGATATACAAAAGGTAAAAGGTAAAAAAAAAACCTGAAAATCAGGTGCCCCTTATGGTAACGTTAATTTCTGACACTGATCTCTGGTTTATTGTTTGAAGTGTTATTTCAGGGTTTGGATATGTTCTTATAACTCAAACAAGTTCACCTTCAAATCATG
>NC_056618.1:12353711-12353866 GCF_018340385.1 Cyprinus carpio
TTTCATATTTGTCATATTAAAGTTCCTCCATAGTCCAAAACGCTGCGTATTGCCTAAAACAAAATTTATGACTACATGTTCACATAAACTGATAGTGGTCTGCGCTTCGCTACCCCGCACTACAGTGTGTCACGCAGCTTTGTCAGACAGATTTT
>NC_056618.1:12354005-12354081 GCF_018340385.1 Cyprinus carpio
CTATAGAAGCGGCGGACTATTATTATGTTTTTTTGGACTATTATGTTGTAATGTTTGGTTGACCAATCAGCGAAGA
>NC_056618.1:12354248-12354327 GCF_018340385.1 Cyprinus carpio
AGTAGTTTTTGAAAAATGATTTCTGTTAAATAAAATATCTCCTTTTGAAGCGGACTTTGAGCTTTGCGGATCTTTTTTA
>NC_056618.1:12354499-12354652 GCF_018340385.1 Cyprinus carpio
ATAGCAAAAATAATGTAAAAATATAAATGATCTGAAATCCTTATGTGCTTCGTTTAGGTTTTTGAAAAGTCCTGCTGCAGAGGAAGCGTATGAGTATCTCACTGGAGTTCTGGGTAAAAGTCCATTATTACTGAAAGAACTGGATCTGAGTGG
>NC_056618.1:12354810-12357213 GCF_018340385.1 Cyprinus carpio
CAATCAAGCTCACACCAATCCAGTCTTGACACTTATCACAGCGCTTCATTTAATTCTATTCTTTCAGCATCTCTTCTATCGCATCGCTGCTCACAATCAAACTCCCTCCTTTAACCCCAACACTAACAGTATGCAATATAACTGTAATAAATACACTTGAGGAAAGTGGTCCTGACTGAAATGCTGTTTTTGTGTTCAGGCTGAATAACTGTGAGCTGACAGAGAAAAGCTGTTCAGTTCTAGCTACTGTTCTCTCCTCCAAAACCATCCTGAAAGAGATGAACCTGAACAACAGTCGTCTGCTGGACTCAGGAGTCAAAGTGATCTGTGAGGGACTGAAGAACCCTGTGTGTGAGCTGAAGATACTGAAGTGAGTACATTTCACCAGCAGCTGCACTCAACACCACAGCTATACCTGGAATGTTATTACTTTATCTGTTCACCTCCAGTAGTAAAAATAATTGAACAATTCCATAATACTAATAATAACGTATTGTGTTTGGTGGTAGACAGGGGTTTTCATCAACTAACCTTGTGTAGACACACAGAAAGCTTCATTAGTTGATCTCACAACAATAATAAAATAGCTATAACATTGTTACAATTATATATATTTTTTAAGTTAGTAGGGTTAAAATATTAACGAGGGCGCCTTTGGGTAAAAAATGGCATATCACAATTCACAGTAAGGGGGCAAACTATTTAATTATACTGCTGATCTTATTCAGATTTATTTAGTGTGTTTCCTAAAAAGCAATGTAGCATTTTAACCAATCACACACATTTTGTTGAGCGTATGAAGTAGTGGAGAAGCCAGAAGTGTTTAGATTAGACAGCGCGGAAATACCGAGTTTGTTCAGTGCAGGACAACACTCAGGACTCATCAAACCAAAAGAAAACAAAAACAAAGTCGATACGATGCAAACAAGATTGTTTTTGCAGTCTAGACAGCTTCATGATTAGAATGGTTTTTGCAAGAGGACATAACTCACACTAGTCACTAGGGCTGTGAATCTTTGGGTAGGCAGCGATTCGATTCATAGGTTTTCGATTCGATTCAAGAAATTTTTTGCAAATTTAGAACTATTCAGTTCGATTCGATTCACAATTAAATTCGATTCAATTTGATTATAATGATTCGATTCTGCATTATTTAAGTGCATTCACAGGATTATTAAAATGCTTCCCCTAAATTCTTTAAATGCTTAGTCGGGGGCAAATTACACAGCAGTCTTTATGGTTAGAGAACCATAGGTTAGAGCTGTCCATTGTTAGATGCTAGTTTAATGATGCTTTGGCATGACGTGGCATACGTCAAAATGTATGTAAGCCAAGATTTTATTAAGTAGAAAAATAAAATGCAGGAGCGCCAATTAATTTATAAAAAAAATATTTCATATAATACAGTTTTAAATAAATCCTCCCTCGTTTCAAAGTGTTTATTCAGAGTCATCATGTTGGGTTAGTCTAAATGAAGTTTACTGTATCTTCCCTCTTCTCAAGGCTTGTTCTGGGGCTCCCTGCTGTGCAGATAGAGGACTGTCAGTATGTTACTTGGAAATTGCGTGTTAAAACAAACCCGTTACGTACGGTTTTTCTGAGAAGTGCTGATCCTGAGTGAAATTAAACTAGGAGACACAGGAGTGGAATCAGCTCTCTGCCTCTACCTGCCGGATAAACACTGTATCACTCAATCACACTGATGCATGAGTATCTTAGCACTTACATTTCTGCTCTGTTACATACATATAAATCTGCAGTTTTCGACTGCCATTTTAATTCCGGGCCGGTAAGATGCTGAGACCCCACTTTATAAACTGGTGGAATAGCAGCCCTACTTCACTCTAATATAACTCATGATTATATTTGTCTGAAAAAAGACATTCAATATCCATGAGGTGGCATCTCATAATATTAGAAACGTCGGGCTGCATACAAGTTCATTAATAGTTTCAGTAAGGGTCTAACAGTCAATTGTTGAAACTCGGTGAGTATATCCAATACTGTTCAAGGTTGCACATCTGCAAGGCTGAGAGGATATGTTTAAGTCTTGGTCTCATCTTCTTTTCATTGTTGCTGTATTTTGGCTCACTTTAACAAACCAACCACCTACCTCATCAACTATCTCAACAAAAGAAATCAAAAAAATCATTTTTAGTGAAGTGTTGGCGCTTCCTGAAATTGGTCTCATAATCTACCTGTACATTACTCCCTAGTATGTGTAGTGAATGGCTCCTCTTGCCTATTCATTACAATGTCGCAATCGGCGTGGCAGGAGTTGATCATTTTGTAGGCACGCTGAGAGATGGCTAATTGCGCCCGGTTTTCCTTTGACCATGGCGCTCAAAGCTCATCCTCTCTGCCTTAGTATCAGTGAAGAAGGTTATAAAGCTCTGTCTTCAG
>NC_056618.1:12357297-12357505 GCF_018340385.1 Cyprinus carpio
AAAGGATCCAAACTGTCAACTCAAGACTCTGAGGTGAGAGATGATGAAGTAATACAAAATAAAGATGCAGGCAATTTATTTATAAAAAATATTTCATAAATACAGTTAAAGTAAATCCTCTCCTTTCACAGTGTTTCAGAGTCAAATGTTGTTTATTTCTGAAATGAAGTTTACTTCATCTTCTCTTCTGCAGGTTTTTGGGTCCTGC
>NC_056618.1:12358376-12358457 GCF_018340385.1 Cyprinus carpio
TTGCAGTTATCAAATCACAAAAGGCTGCATTTTAATTAAAAATACAGTCTGCAGTGCCACATGCTTAAGAGTGAAGTGTAT
>NC_056618.1:12358822-12359086 GCF_018340385.1 Cyprinus carpio
TTAAAAGTTTTATAAATTAAGATTTGTTTATTTGTATCTCCAAACAAAATTTGACGGTCATAAACTGAAAGCATTCAACAATTCAGAATCAGATTTAATGTGAAATATATTTTAATTTAAGATGCGATTTTGGTAATCTTGATTGATTTCTGATATTTTTGTTCTGGCTAGTAGAATTTCTGAATGGTTATTAAATATTAAAAAAAAATGGCTGGTGAGAGAGTTATTTTGAGCTTATAACATGAATTTGGAAGTCTCACTTAA
>NC_056618.1:12359168-12360323 GCF_018340385.1 Cyprinus carpio
ACGTAATTAAACAGTCTGTCACCATTATTGAAATCGAGTTGATTAATATTTTGTTATCATAAACGATCTTGCAAAGCCTCGTCCACCAAGAAGAAGAAATTAGCTATCCAAGAGCCAGAGCTCACAGGGAAATGATCCTGGACCATCAGGAGTGAAGCAGCTCAGTGATTAGCTTTACTACAGGATTCCAACAAACTGTAACTCAAGACTCTTCGGTGAGACCTGATGAAATAAGCTAAATAAACTGATACACATGGGAATTTATTTAATATCTTAATTATTATATTCTATTTATATTATATTATATTATAGATATTATATTATATTATATTTATTAACTAATTCAGTAAAGGTACACGATTTGCTTGATCTCACAGAAAATGATCTTGGACCATCAGGAGTGAAGCAGCTCAGAGATGCTGCAGGATGGACTGCTTGTTCATTTATGACCATCAGTGAAAGCACAGTTAAAATGTGTAAATAATCATCAGCTGAATCAGACTTTTGGTCAAAAAGCGCCATTGTTGAATAGGAATGACGAGGAAAGGGAATCATTGGTGTCTCAGTGCCGCTTACCTGAGATCTGGTTATTGTTTTTGGCAATGTTCTAGAGGCAAAGACTCTAATGCAGGTTATTCAGTGTGATATTATTATCCTGTTGTTTCACAATGTTACTGAATTGCACTGTACTTAATTTCCCTCAAGCCAGTTTACAACACGGTAGTCTACTACAGAGATCTATCACAGACCACAAACATGTGATGTGTGTCAGGAGATCGCTCATTGATAACATCACACACACACACACAACCACATTCACACACAACACACACACACCAGTCTGAACCTTGCAGTCCTCTATAATGAGCGATTACGTTGCATCAACCAGACATCAGTTAAAATAAAAAAACTATACCGAGTAGGGGTGGGCGATATCAGCTAAAATTCCTATCACAGTATTTTACACTTTACATGAGATATATATCATATTGGATATGAGAAAAAAAAATTACAGGCACAATATTTTAACCTTACATAACTAGAAAAAGTGAGGAATTGGACATAGACCTTAAAAAGTTTTTTTTTTTTTAAGTGCCATTGTTTTTCTCAAAAGTGGGGCCTGTATGAATTACATTAAATATTGTGTGTTTGAGT
>NC_056618.1:12360564-12360643 GCF_018340385.1 Cyprinus carpio
TATTTTCAGCATCATCACTCCAGTCTTCAGTGTCACATGATCCTTCAGATATCATACTAATATGCTGATTTGCTGCTCA
>NC_056618.1:12361419-12373491 GCF_018340385.1 Cyprinus carpio
CCTCCCAAAGGTGGGCTGCAACTCATCAAACGCTGCTGCCAGTTGGAATCAGCTTCCAGAAGAGATCCGATGTGCTCAAACATTAGTCACATTTTAAATCTAGACTCAAAACTCATCTGTTTTTAGCTGTGCATTTGTTGAATGAGCACTGTGCGATGTCCGAATTGATTGCACTGTATTTTACATATTCACTGTATTCTATGTAAAATCATTTTCTATTTTTAACTGTTTTAGATTCATTTTAAATAAGTCAATTTTTAAATCATTTCCAATGTTTTTAAAATTGCTTGTTTTTATGTTTTTAAAATTGCTTGTTTTATTTTTGTTATTATTTTTCTTCATGATTATTTTACCTTCTTTTATGTAAAGCACTTTGAATTACTATTGTGTACGAAATGTGCTATATAAATAAACTTGCCTTGCCTTGCCTTGCCTAAAGAATTGACTTTTTTATGGCTTTTATATAAAAAAAAAGTATATATTTGAATGTCCAACTGTTTAAACTTGAACTAGAGCTTTTCGTTACAAACAATGTTTGATGATCTTTAAATGTTTTGTGATGTAATGCACACTGAATTGATTCCAGCTTCATCTTCTCTTCTGCAGGTTTTTGGGTCCTGCTGCAGATGAAGGCTGTGAGTATGTGACTGGAATTGTGGGTAAAAACCTGTTACTCCTGAGAGAGCTGGATCTGAGTGAACATAAACTAGGAGACACAGGAGTGAATCAGATCTCTGCTCTACTGCAGGATAAACACTGTACACTCAACACACTGAAGTGAGTATCTTACATCATTTCACATGTTACATGACTAGTAATGTTACAGTCGTCTATTTTAATTCTCATTTGAGTCCGACCCCACGTTATAAAGCTTGGAAGAGCCAGGACATTTTTTAATATAACTCTGATTATATTTGTCTGAAAAAAGACATTCACATACAGGTGCTTCTCAATAAATTAGAATGTCGTGGAAAAGTTCATTTATTTCAGTAATTCAACTCAAATTGTGAAACTCGTGTATTAAATAAATTCAGTGCACACAGACTGAAGTAGTTTAAGTCTTTGGTTCTTTTAATTGTGAAGATTTTGGCTCACATTTAATAAAAACCCACCAATTCACTATCTCAACAAATTAGAATAAAAAAATCATTTTTAGTGAATTATTGGCCTTCTAGAAAGTGTGTTCATTTACTGTACATGTACTCAATACTTGGTAGGGGCTCCTCTTGCTTTAATTACTGCCTCAATTCGGCGTGACATGGAGGTGATCAGTTTGTGGCACTGCTGAGGTGGTGTGGAAGCCCAGGTTTCTTTGAGAGTGGCCTTCAGCTCATCTGCATTTTTTGGTCTCTTGTTTCTCATTTTCCTCTTGACAATACTCCATAGATTCTCTCTGGGGTTCAGGTCTGGTGAGTTTGCTGGCCAGTCAAGCACACCAAGACCATGGTCATTTAACAACTTTTGGTGCTTTTGGCAGTGTGGGCAGGTGCCAAATCCTGCTGGAAAATGAAATCAGCATCTTCAAAAAGCTGGTCAGCAGAAGGAAGCATGAAGTGCTCTGAAATTTCTTGGTAAACGGGTGCAGTGACTTTGGTTTTCAAAAAACAAAGTGGACCAACACCAGCAGATGACATTGCACCCCGAATCATCACAGACTGTGGAAACTTAACACTGGACTTCAAGCAACTTGGGCTATGAGCTTCTTCACCCTTCCTCCAGACTCTAGGACCTTGGTTTCCAAATGAAATACAAAACTTGCTCTCATCTGAAAAGAGGACTTTGGAGCACTGGGCAACAGTCCAGTTCTTCTTCTCCTTAGCCATGGTAAGACGCCTCTGACGTTGTCTGTGGTTCAGGAGTGGCTTAACAAGAGGAATACGACAATTATAGCCAAATTCCTTGACAGGTCTGTGTGTGGTGGCTCTTGATGCCTTGACCCCAGCCTCAGTCCATTCCTTGCGAAGTTCACTCAAATTCTTGAATTGATTTTGCTTGACAGTCCCCATAAGGCTGCGGTTCTCTCTGTTGGTTGTGCATCTTTTTCTTCCACACTTTTTCCTTCCACTCAACTTTCTGTTAACATGCTTGGATACAGCACTCTGTGAACAGCCAGCTTCTTTGGCAATGAATGTTTGTGGCTTACCCTCCTTGTGAAGGGTGTCAATGATTGTCTTCTGGACAACTGTCCGATCAGCAGTCTTCCCCATGATTGTGTAGCATAGTGAACCAATGTTTCACTATGGTAGAGAGACCATTTTAGGGTAGAGAGACCAAATGAGAGACCATTTTGAAGGCTAAGGAAACCTTTGCAGGTGTTTTGAGTTGATTAGCTGATTGGCATGTCACCATATTCTAATTTGTTGAGATAGTGAATTGGTGTTTTTTTTGTTAAATGTGAGCCAAAACCATCACAATTAAAAGAACCAAAGACTTAAACTACTTCAGTCTGTGTGCACTGAATTTATTTAATACACAAGTTTCACAATTTGAGTTGAATTACTGAAATAAATGAACTTTTCCACAACATTCTAATTTATTGAGAAGCACCTGTAACTTTACCCAGCTTTACTGTGAAAAGAGTCCATTCAGGCCAAAATTCCCATAGTGCATCGTTTTATTTTCTTCATTATAGAACATGAACCTGTGTGACAATCTGTGTAATAAGCAGGATAATGTACATCCATCCGGTTGTTCTCGCAGAATAAACCCAGACAGGGTGATCAGGACCCCGATGCGAAGTGGAAAATATTAGACGTAAAATATTGATTTGAGTTGAAATATTTGAACGCAAAGCTTCCGTGAAGACAGCAGTTATGAGCAAGCTGCAAATTCAAACTAAACAAAATAATTAAGGCAATAAAAAAATTAAGACAAAAATGTTTTAAAACCTTACCAGTTTGTTAGTTTTCTTATAATCTATTATAGCGTACAAAACAATCGTAGCAAAATGGCAGCAGCTGCGTTTGTATGAAACAAGTGCGAGTCCTCGATACCAGGATGGCATAATTAAACAATTGTACACCATTTTGAATCGAGTTTTAATATTTTATTAGCTAAACAAATGCAAAGCTTCCACCAAGAAAATAAATAGTTCAAGCAAGAGTACAGCGCCGACTGCTGTTACCCGGATGAGCCTGTGTTATTAGCTTTTACAGGTTGTTATCCAGGGATAACATACCTCAGAATGTTGTGACTGACCAATCAGAATCAAGTATTCCACAGAACCGTGTAATAATGAAGAATAACATCTTTTCTAATAGACTTTCAGACTGCAGTATCAGTGAAGAAGGTTATAAAGCTCTGTCTTCAGCTCTGAGATCAAACCCTTCACACCTGATAGAGCTGGATCTCACAGGAAATGATCCTGGACCATCAGGAGTGAAGCAGCTCAGTGATTTACTACAGGATCCAAACTGTCAACTCAAGACTCTGAGGTGAGAGATGATGAAATAATGCTAAATAAATGATACGCATGTGAATTATTTGTATTATATATAAATTATATTATATTATAGTATATTATGTTAAAGTGTATTATATTATATTATATTATATTATATTATATTATATTATATTATATTATATTATATTATATTATATTATTTCACTAATTCAGTAAGGTACACTATCTGTTGTTGAAAATGATCAAAGATGAAAGATGAGATGCTGCAGCTGCTGTTGTTTTGATGATAAATGTCAGCACAGTTTAGTTGTGTTAAAAGTTACTGGTTAATCAGACATTTTGGGTCACTAGATGTGCTGGTGTTCAGTAGTTTGGTGCCTCTCGGTTAACATTTATGATTGTGTTATTGTGGACATTTCTCATGAAAATATATTCAGTGTGAATTTATTATCTTGATTGTTTAATTGTTACTGAATGCACTGTACATTAATTTCCATCAAGCTCAGATTCACAACACTGTAGATCTACTACAGCAGATCTATCACAGACCACAAACATGTGATGTGTGTCAGGAGAGGATCAGTGATAACACACACATCACACACACACACACACACACACACACACACACACACACACACACACACACACACACACAACACACACACAAACACACACACACACGTATGAACCCAAGGTTCCTCTCATAACGAGCAGAAGTACTGTTGCATCAACACAGACATCAGTTAAATAAAACTATCCAGAGATAGTCTGAACCCAGATCATGTTCTCTGTTAGTGGATCAGCAATCCAGTGTTTGGTGAATTCTGCTACATAATAATAGGAAGAGCCGGCATCAAAAGATCAACTATATCACTATGAATGCTTAGCTGTCTCAAGCTAGTTATCTCTTTGCTAACTTTCCTCATCTCCTGCTTAAAAGCCAGAAAGATCTTGAGATTTTTGAGAATATGATCTAGTGAGCTGTTGCCCCTGAGTTTCTTTTAAAGAATTTACTTTTGACTTTTGTCTTTCTTTGAAATATTTCTGAAAAATGATTTGTATATTTAAATGTTTAACTGTTTAAACTTGAACTAGAGCTTTTCATTACAAACAATGTTTGATTATCTTTAAATGTTTTGTGATGTAATGCACACTGAATTGATTCCAGCTTCATCTTCTCTTCTGCAGGTTTTTGGGTCCTGCTGCAGATGAAGGCTGTCAGTATGTGACTGGAATTGTGGGGTAAAAACCCGTTACTCCTGAGAGAGCTGAATCTGAGTGAACATGAACTAGGAGACACAGGAGTGAGTGAATCAGATCTCTGCTCTACTGCAGGATAAACACTGTACACTCAACACACTGGAGTGAGTATCTTACATCATTTCACATGTTACATGACTAGTAATGTTACAGTTGTCTATTTTAATTCTCATTTGAGTCCGACCCCACGTTGTAAAGCTCGGAAGGACATTTTTTAATATAACTCTGATTATATTTGTCTGAAAGAAGAAACTCATATACATCTAGGATGGCTTGATGGTGAGTAAATAATGGGGTAATTTTCATTTTTGGGTGAACTATCCCTTTAAGTGCACAGGGGTTGGAGAAAATAATGTGAACACATTAGAAATAGCCAGTATTTTATTAATGTGTTTACCATCGTTTGCCTTTAATACAGCTTCCAACCTTCTTAGAATAGATTCATACAACTTTTGAATAGACGTCGTTAAATTTAGTCTCTAACTTCTGCTGTGACTGCTGAATGTGATCATGTTTACTGACTACAAACTGAGGATTGAAGACTAATTTAAAAACATTGACCACCAACCAGTTACACCTCCCTCACAGATGAACTGAAGCCCTTTAATGCTTGCTTTGATCGTATAAACACAGAAGCACATCAAAGCTGAGCCCCACACGACAACCTGCCTCTCTCCTTTTTTAACCAGTGAGGTGTGCTTCTACCTGAGCAGGTGAATGCACAGAAAGTGTCTGACCCTGATGGTCTTCCTGACCGAGTGCTCAGGGTCTGCACAGAACAGCTGGCTGATGTCTTCACACACATTTTCAAGCGCTACTTGGTCCTCACCTGCTTCAAAACAGTCACCACTGAACCAGCACCAAAACACTACAACTTTACACTCCACAAAAAATTATATATACACACATTTATGCATATATATATTCATAAATATAGTTCCATTTGCACTTGTGGTCAGATGCTAACTGAAAATTATATATACACACATGTATATTGGCTCTTTTCTTAATCTGCACAATGGCAAAGTTGAATCTAATCTAATTACTGGTATGTAACTTTTTTTTTCTGTGACAACAGAACTGTTCACAACTGCTTTCAATTTAATGTTAATATTTAATAAAATATAAAATGTCTAATTAAAGGGCATCTTTTATGCAAAATCCATTTTTACATGCTGTTTGGATATAAATATGTGTTGTCAGAGTGTGAGCACCATCACCCTAGAATGATAAAAATCCACCCACTCCTTATTTTTTATTAATTATTATAATTATATTTAGACCAGCTGTTCTGATTCTCTGAGCAGTGTGACATCACTGTTTAGGCTCCGCCCATGGCCAATGACTGACAGTCCTGCACAACTGTAGATTACTGTAGTTTCTGCTCTCAGAGAGTTGTTTGGTTGTGTCATAGGTATGTACAGGTAGATTCTGATTTTCGACCGCTGCAGATACAGAGCGCTGTGGAGTTTCTGACCCGACGGTGGAAACACAGCGTGATTTTGGGTTCGGTGCTACAGGTCTGAATAATTATGAGACACTGACACGTCAAGTCAAGTCACCTTTATTTATATAGCACTTTAAACAAAAAAAGATTGCGTCAAAGCAACTGAACAACATTAATTAGGAAAACAGTGTTCCAATAATGCAAAATGACAGTTGAAGGAAGTATTATAGTCCTTTGCTACTTCAAAAACTGTGACATCAACACAATGTAGATTTTAAACCAGGAAGACAAAAAAGCTCAAAATTAACCATTTTTATAAAATATTTATGATTAGCGGTTTCTAAAATAGTCTTCTATGATGTGAAACACAAACACCTCTGATACAATCTCAGAAATAGTAGTCTGGGGTTTCATGACCCTTTAAAAACTATCTTCCCATTACCCTCACTGGCTGTTACCTTGTTTGTTGCGCTATATATATTTGTATATTTTTATATATGTTCATATATTTTTGTATAGTTAATCTGTCTATAATCTATAGTGTATATTTTACTTGTAAAGTAATTTGTTGTGGTCTAAACATATGAAAGTTGTAATGAGTGTTTCTTGTTGCTCATCATTTGAAAATTCTGCTAAACCCAATATCCAATAATTTCAGTTAATAATACCAAAAATACACACACATTTCACTTTTATCCAGTGGGACAGAACTGTTTTCATTATGTTTGTTAATGGGACACAACAGAATAGTTCTGTGCTGCTGTAGCAGAACATATTCATAGTGTTTATTGATGCTTCATATCATCTCTCTGCCATCAAACACCAGATTAATGAATGTGTAACACAACTGAACAGAACCGGTCCAGACTGGGCTTTATTCTGTGCAGGCATTACTTCTTCAGTCTTATCTGATTCAGAGAAATATTACTGTACTTCACATCTACACACAGACAAACCTACAGTTTTATTTAGATGTGCAAAGTTGAATCTGTGTAGCAAAGCTGATCAAGTCACTGGACAGATCAGAGCGAATGCATTTACGTTGTAGTGATGTACAGACCAGAAACAATTTAAACACAAATACACAGCAGTCAGGATTTTTATTTTAGACCATATGCTCCAATTTAGACAAAAGATGAAATAAGAATTATATGACAGAAATATATAAATAAAAAGATATGAAAGTTTTTAACACCTTTCACACAAGGATGTTAGGAATTAAAACTTGTATTTCTATCAAGAATCAGGACAAATTGTACATAAATCATGAGAAGTGTAAATTATTTGATAAAATGAACAACTTATTTGTTTTTCTGTTTTGAAGACCAAATTGTGGAAAATTATTCAAAAGTGTTCAGACACTCTTCTTCTGCTTTTTCTTTGATCTATATTGTGACTTTATTAAATAGTTTTCTTTTATCTTCTCTCTTTCTCTCAATGTAGATTAAGCTTCTGTGGTTTGACAGATGAAGGTTGTTCTGCTGTGACTTCAGCTCTGAAATCAAACCCATCACACCTGAGAGAACTGATCCTGACCGGGAATCAAATAAAAAACACAGGAGTGAATCACTTATGTGACGTACTGAAGGATTCACGCTGTAAACTGGAGAGATTGAGGTCAGTAACATTCCCATTCAAGAATCCAAAATGATGAAAATCACTTTGGTTAACTCTTATGTGCTGTTCAAGGTCTTTTGAGACCCCAAATGATGTTTGCTGAAATAATAAAAATAAAAAAGTTCCCTTTATGTAAATGTCATGAGAGTTTGTACGTTTGTCAACACTTGGTAGAAAATTAAATTGGATTGATATCTGGTTGTGTGTTAGTGTGAAAAAAGTCACTCTCTGGAGACCTACATTGAAATGAATGAGGAAATGATAAAATCAATACTTTTTCTAATTAATTTATCAAATAAAATCAATAAATCCACACAATTCAGACCACAAAATACCCAAAAATGAAGTGACAACCCTTTCACACGTTCACAATGCAGTTTATCAAATAAAATCAATAAATCCACACAATTCTGACCACAAAATACACAAAAATGAACACAACCACAACACACACACACACACACACACACACACACACAACACACACACACACACACACAACCACACACACACACAGAAATTATGGAGGGACACCACAACACACACACACACACACACACACACACACACACACACACACACACACACACACACACACACATCCACACACACACACAGAAATGATGGAGGGACACCACAACACACACACACACACACACACACACACAACACCACATACAAGTTTGACTGTAATCATGTCATAATTGTAAAAAAATGATATTTCAGTAAAAAAAAAAACTACACTTTGACAGTCATTTTATATTATTACAATAACGATTTCATAAATCGAACAAATCTAAAAAAAAAAACAAAACAAAAAAAACGTAAAACTTGAAAAGATCTATATCTATATATAAATAAGCCATTGAGTAATGCTCTAGAGCTACCTGTAGCTGTAGTTTAAATTTAATGTTTTTTTGTTTGTTTTTTTAAATGTTTATTTTCAAATAGATGGAAGCAATTTGGCATTAAACTATGTCACATTGGCCATGTTATCCCCATTAATCAATAGGGTTTGTGGGTCTTTTATAAAGTGAATTTTACATAAAAGCTCTTTTTGTATAAAAATGACTCTGAATAGTTTAAGCAAACAAAAAATAAAAACTCTGGAGCTTGAGGTTCAGCTCAAATGAATAAGAGTAAAGGGGGATGGTGTCAAAATGACCAAAAGTGCTGATCACGTCTCGGGTGTCAGAGCCAGTGCCTCATGTCAGTCTCATTCCCTCAGAACTATCAGTGTGACATTACTAACACCACGCCAGGGTTTCGTACAGGTTTAAAGCATGATTAAAGCCACTGATTGTCCTGAATCACTAAATCTGCCTATTATTTGTATAAATATTTTTAATTTATTTAAATAAATGGAAAAAAAAAATCATAAATCCTTCAAAAAGCTGCACAAATGTGGAGTAAAAACATTAATAAACTGAGTAAAATTACATTTGTTTAAAAAAACATTTTGTAACAAAATGTCTTTTGTTCTCTGTGGTCTCTGGAGACCCCAAACAGCACGAGTGTCCTCCCCAAACCAACAGCACATAAGAGTTAAACAAAACACTTTATACTCAATATCTCATGATGAATGTGTTCACATTATATTTGTGAAAGATTCTTTTAGTAAACTTGATTTATTTCTGATATTTTTGTTCTGGCTAGTAGAATTTCTGAATGACTATTAAATAATAATAATACAAATTGGCTTGTGAGTGAGTTATTTTGAGCTTATAACATAAATTTGAAAGTTTCACTTAATTTAGACCTGCTGATGTTATATCAGACTTTATTTTAATGCGTGTTTCCTAAAAAGCATGTAGCATTTTAACCAATCACACACATTTCTGTTGAGCATATGAATGTAGTGGAGAATCCAGAAGTGTTTATATTAGGCAGCGCGGGAAATACCAGAGTTTTGTTTCAGTGCATGACACACTCACTGACTCATCGAACCAAAGAAACAAAAAAAAGTGCTGATACGATGCAAACAAGATTCTTTTTGGGCGAGGCAGTACCAGACAGCTTCATTTGATTAGAATGGTTTTTGCAAGAGAGACATAACTCACACTAGTCCACTGATGAACAAAAAAGTGGTTTGTTTTTTTCATGCTACTAAAATAACTAATTAATTGATCTTGATTTTAGAATATGATTGTGCAGTGGATGAATGGATGAATTTGCAAAACCAAATTGTTACTTTCAATTCATGTCTTTATTTTTTGTAGACTTTCAGACTGCAGTATCAGTGAAGAAGATTATAAAGCTCTGTCTTCAGCTCTGAGATCAAACCCTTCACACCTGATAGAGCTGGGATCTCACAGGAATGATCCTGGACCATCAGGAGTGAAGCAGCTCAGTGATTTACTACAGGATCCAAACTGTCAACTCAAGACTCTGAGGTGAGACGTGATGAAATAATGAAAAATAAATGATACGCATGTGAATTATTTGTATTATATAAATATTATATTATATTATATTATATTATGTTAAAGTGTATTATAGAATATTATATTATTTCACTAATTCAGTAATGTACACAATTTGTTGTTGAAAAAGATCAAAGATGAAAGATGAGATGCTGCAGCTGCTGTTGTTTTGATGATAAAATGTCAGCACAGTTTAGTTTGTGTTAAAAGTTACAGCTTAATCAGACATTTTGTGTCACTAGATGTGCTGGTGTTCAGTAGATTGGTGCCTCAGTTAACATTTATGATATGTTATTGTGGACATTTCTCATGAAGAAATATTCAGTGTGATTTATTATCCTGATTGTTTAAAATGTACTGAATGCACTGTACATTAATTTCCATCAAGCTCAGATTCACAACACTGTAGATCTTACTACAGCAGATCTAATCACAGACCACAAACATGTGATGTGTGTCAGGAGAGGATCAGTGATAACACACACACACACACACACACACGTGTCTGACCTGCAGATCCTCTCATAATGAGCAGAAATTACTGTTGCATCAAACACAGACATCAGTTTAAATAAAACTATCCAGAGATGTCTGAACCCAGATCATGTTCTCTGTTAGTGGATCAGCAATCCAGTTGTTTGGTGAATTCTGCTACATAATAATAGGAAGAGCCGCATCAAAAGATCAACTAAATATATCACTATGAATGCTTTAGCTGTCACAAGCTAGTTATCTGTTTGCTAACTTTCCTCATCTCCTGCTTAAAAGTCAGAAAAGATCTTCAGATTTTTGAGAACCATGATCTAGTGAGCTTTTGCCCCTGAGGTCTCTTTTAAAGAATTTACTTTTGACTTTCTGAAAAATATTTGTATATTTAATGTTCAACTGTTTAAACTTGAACTAGAACTTTTCATTACACACACATGTTTGATAATCTTTAAATGTTTTGTGATACAATGCACATTGAATTGATTCCAGCTTCATCTTCTCTTCTGCAGGTTTTTGGGTCCTGCTGCAGATGAAGGCTGTCAGTATGTGACTGGAATTGTGGGTAAAAACCCTGTTACTCCTGAGAGAGCTGGATCTGAGTGAACATGAAACTAGTCCGTAAACTAGGAGACACAGGAGTGAATCAGATCTCTGCTCTACTGCAGGATAAATACTGTACACTCAACACACTGAAGTGAGTATCTTACATCATTTCACATGTTGATCCTGTATCTTAATTACATTACAAATCACAAACTTTTTTTTTTTTTTTTTGTTCTGACTAAAGATTCTCCAGACTTGAAATGTAACTTATATCCTCAAAATCCTTTTTGTTTTTGTTTTGTATGTAGTTTTAATTATTGTATGTTACTTACTGTTATATTGTTTTCAGGTTTTGGCAACATTTTTATTATTGCACTGTATGGTGTTAACACATGATGAATTACTACTCACACATGAACGTAACGTGTCTGATTCATTGTGGTTTTCTCTTTGCTGTCTTCAGTCTGTGGAGATGCAGTACTTACAGAGAAACAGTGTCTCATCCTGACTTCAGCTCTGAAATCAAACCCATTACACCTGAGAGAACTGATCCTGAGTGTGATCAAATAAAAAACACAGAGTGAAATCACTTATGTGACGTACTGAAGGATTCACGCTGTAAACTGGAGAGATTGAGGTCAAGTAACATTCACATACAAGAATCAAAATGATGAAAATCCCTTTGTTTAACTCTCTATGTGCAACTCGTTCAAGTTCTTTTGAGACCCCAAATGATGTTTGCTAAAATAATTAAAAAAAAATAAGTTCCTTTAATCTAAATGTCATGAGGTTTATGCAGTTGTCAACACTTGAAGTAGTAATACGCTGATTTGCTGCTCAATAATCATTTCTGATTATTGTCAATGTTGTAAACATTTGTGCTGCTT
>NC_056618.1:12373823-12373935 GCF_018340385.1 Cyprinus carpio
GCTTATCATGCAGGTGGCCACATGATAAGCGGGTAAATTATACAGTGTAGTCTTTATCACCCTGCAGAGGTTTATTTAGCAAAATATTCTGCTGACTGTACACTATCCAGTG
>NC_056618.1:12375199-12375317 GCF_018340385.1 Cyprinus carpio
GTGGGCACAAGTTAAAATTATCACAGAGTGGTTCCATGTGACACGTGCCGTATAATCAAAGTGTTCTGGGTATATACGATAGGGTCTGGTGAGAAACAAACTCAACATATTATTGACT
>NC_056618.1:12375428-12375940 GCF_018340385.1 Cyprinus carpio
AACCGAAGCTCAGGTCCAGAGTCAGTGAAGAAAGTACACAGATACTCTTTGGGAGATTTCTATACGTTGTTGTTTTTTATGTCACATTTTTAGTAATCTTGATTTTTTTTTTTTTAATTTTTAGTGAACTATCCCTTTAAGTGCACAGGGGTTGGAGAAAATAATGTGAACACATTAGAAATAGACAGTAATTTATTAATGTGTTTACCATTGTTTGTCTTTAAAACAGCTTCCAACCTTCTTAGAATAGATTCATACAACTTTTGAATAGACTTCAGTTAAATTTTAATTTGTTTCTCACCAAACTTTATTGTATACCCACAGAACACTTGGAATATACAAAACATGATGCATAAGACCACTCTGTTATACTTTTGCTTCTATTTTAAAAGCTTGATGTTAATCGCTATAGACTGACATTATATGGACAAGCACAATCAGGACATTTTATTTTAATCTCCTTATGGGGTCCGAAAAAGAAAAAAAGACATATGACATTAGAACATTCAGGA
>NC_056618.1:12376443-12377491 GCF_018340385.1 Cyprinus carpio
ATGCGCATCTGATATAAATACAGAGCCGTTTCACCTGCCGATATTACTCCTTGATGTGAAAAGCTGTCTTAATCTCCTTATGTGGTCCGAAAAAGAAAAAAAGACATATGACATTAGACAATTGTATTGTTCGGTATTTTAGTGCATGTGCTGTTTGTTTGGGTTTTATTTGGGAACGCATGTAAAGTCTGACGCGTTTTGTGTTGCACTGTTATCATTTACAAGCGTGGAGCGTCTCCATCTCATAGGGTTGGCAACCGTTCGGTATAATACGCAATCGTCCCATATTTAAGGCATCAAAGAAGTTTGTCTCGTATTTAAGGTATATGTATGACCACCTAGACCAGGGGTGGGCAACAGTGTTAGTCTGAGGGCCACAGTTACTTTGGCAAAGTAAACGGAGGGCCACACTTTGGACAATTGCAATTAAACATAGTTACATGATTAAATGGTACAAATTAATGCAATGCAAATATGTATAAGGCTACTCTACAGTTACTTTGACAGCCTATTTCTGTCAGGAAAATACAGGATTCAATTGCAGGTAACAAAAAGTTTATTACGCCCTTACTGGGCAAACAGGGAAAACCAAAATGAAGGATCACTCCAAGAGCACCGGCCAAAAAGAAACCTCTCCGCAGGGACCGATCCTAGCGCCTCCCGTGACGCAGCGTGAAAGTCACACCAACCAGAGCGTCATTGGGGACGCAACGTCAAAGTCACACCAATCTGAGCGTCTTTGGGGACGCAGCATCGAAGGCCCACCGAACGAGAATGATTTGAGTGCAGAGAAGAGCTGGAGTCCAGTATAAGGGTCCCAACAGAAATGAGATGCCAGGGCCGAAAGCAAAAACCAGTAAAGTCTAGTAAAAAGAGAGGGAACAGTTCTAGACAGAAACAAAAAATCAAAACACTTGGAGCCTAAGACAACCTAACACGGCAGGGCTAGGCAAACAAGACAGGACAGTCACTAGCGAAGCATTATACAACATACAACGGTCTGACAAAAGACGGAGCACGAGAGGAACTCAAATAGGGGAGAGCTAAT
>NC_056618.1:12378124-12439030 GCF_018340385.1 Cyprinus carpio
CTCGTAAGCACATCAATGAGCTTATGCTTTGAGTCTTCAATCAGATATTGCATCTCAGATCAAGCTCTTTTAGAAACTGCAGAGCTTTTGTGTTGGTCAAAGACTGAGTTAAAGCAAGAAACATCTGTAATGCCACTAGTCATGAAGACTAGAAAGAGACCAACAAGAGAGAGTTCATCTTACAAAACAAATCATTAAGGTGAAGAATCTTTCACAAATATAATGTGAAACACATTCATCATGAGATATTGAGTATAAAGTGTTTTGTTTACGCCCTCTTATGTGCATGTTTGTTTGGGGAGGGACACTCGTGCGTTTTGGGGGTCTCCAGAGAACACAGTGACCAAAAGGACCATTTTGTTACAAAATGTTTTTTTTTAACACAAATGTAACTTTACTCAGTTTATTAATGTTTTTACTCCCACATTTGTGTAGTTTAAGGATTTCTGATATTTGTAATATTTATAAAAATAATTTAAAATGCTGGGTGTCACCTCTTCAGATATTTTGGACAAATTATGTTTTTTTTTTTGTTTTTTTTTTTTCAACATTTTTACAGTCTCCCATTAATGTCTAAGGTTCTTTTTTTTTTTTTTTTTGGTGTGTGTGTAATAGTTCTGCGTTGTGAACGTTGCCACTTCATCTTTGGTGTATTGTACTTGGTACAACTGTACAAAGTCTCCTGCAACTTTAGGTAAAGGGAAGGATTTTGTTTTTATTTCAGCCAAACATCATTTGGGGGTCTCAAAAGACCTTGAACAGCACATAAGAGTTTAAACAAAGTGATTTTCATTCATTTTGATTCTTGTATGTGAATGGTACTGACCTCAATCTCTCCAGTTTACAGTGTGAATCATTCAGTACGTCACATAAGTGATTCACTCCTGTGTTTTTTATTTGATTCGCACTCAGGTTCAGTTCTCTCAGGTGTGATGGGTTTGATTTCAGAGCTGAAGTCAGGATGAGACACTGTTTTTCTCTGTAATACTGCATCCACAAGCAGACTGAAGGACAGAAAGAGAAAACACAGTGAATCAGACACGTTATGTTCATGTGTGAGTAATTCATCATGTGTTAACACCATACAGTGCAACAATTAAAACATTACAAATAAAAAAAATTGCTAAAACACTTACATTTACAGAACATTTAGATAAATTTAGCCAGACACTTTTAAATCTAGAGAATACTTAAAAATGAGGACAACGTGGAAGCAATCAGAATCAAACAAAGAGCAATGATAAACAATGTTATATAAGTCTCAGTTAACTTATAACAGTACATGTAGTAATACTTTTTTTTTCTTTATTCTTATATAGTAAGAAAATGCATTGTAAATTAGTTAGCTGAGCGTTTGTGGAACAACATCGTTGACAGTATGGTATGCACAATTACCATTTTAGATCGACAAACTGTACTGTTATTGTTTTCTATTCAAACTGAAAGCATAATTCTAGGCTTTCAGCTAACGTTTTCAAAGCACAATGCAGAACTGATGTGATGACATTTCATTCACTGACACTCTTTAGACTAAATGACCAGAAAGCACATAGCACTTACGATAATCGCCGGCAAAACCCGCCAAAATAAAAGCATTGCAGATTGAAGGTTTGAGTCAATAAAAAATGTAAATAATTCAAATTAAAAATAATAATTAAGGTTATTAAAATAGCTATTAATGGATCACTTTTTAAAGGTATTACTATAAAATAATTGTATTTGTATTAATACTCTCCATTTTATTTTGAAATAAAAAAATTATTAATCAGGCAATTGATTATTTTAGTTTACTTTTCAAATGCAAAAAAAAAAAAGTGCAATAATACCTGTACTATCTTAGTCATTATGTTTTATTGTTATATTTGATGGGTCACACCATGTGTCATGTGAGGATCAAACCAGATCTCCAGGTTTTCAGAAGAGACCCAGGCTCTGAAAAACTTATGTGTTCCTCTGAAATTTCTTGTATAGCAAAACTTATAAATTACTTTCACTCCAACAGCAGCCATTTGATGTTTTGAGTGACATAAAATAGTTCTTGACAGCCCTGGAGTTCCACCAACTATGACTTTGTTCTCTTCATCACGGACTCGCGCCATGTGTGTTGGTTGTGTGTGTGTGGTGTGGTAATGTGAGAAAAAGTGTGTGTGTGTGTGTGGTGTAGGTGTGTCTGTGCGTGTGTGTGTTTGTGAAAGTGATTTGTGTGTGTTTTTGTGTAGTGTGTGAGAATGTGTGTGCGTGGTGTTTGTAAGAGAGTGTGTGTGTGTGTAGGTGTGTGCATGAGTGTGTAAGAGTGTGTGTGTGTGTGTGTGTTCGTATAGGTGTGTGTTTTTGTGTGTGTGAGAGAGTGTGGGTGTGTGGTTTGGTGTGTGCCTGTGTGTAAGAGAGTGTAAGAGGTGTGTTTGTGATGTGTGTGTATTGTGTATAGGTGTGTGTTTGTGTGTGTGAGAGAGAGTGTGGGTGTGTGTAGGTGTGTGCATGGTGTGTGTTAGAGATTGTGTGTGTGTGTGTGTGTGTGTGTGTGTGGGTGTGTGTGTTTGTATAGGTGTGTGTTTGTGTGCGTGTGTGAGAGAGTGTGTGGGGTGTTTGTGTGTGCATGTGTGTACAGCGTGTTGTGTGTGTGACAAAAGAGAGAATTGTGTGTGTGTAGTGTGAGTCATTTATAATAGGAGGAGGACCTCAGGTGGAGAGCGGACGTTGAAGGACCGCGGACCGGATTCATGACAGTTATGAGGAGAAGGACAAGTTATCTAGATGAAAAGTTCAGGATTAGAAATACATTATGTGCTCAGGGATAAATCATTTCAGCACTGTAATATTCCATAAAAAAATAATAACTGTCAACTTTTATTTCATGGTGACTTTATGAAAGTAAACAGTAATATATTTAATCTCACTGTAAATGCTGTAGAGTCATAAATATACTCAACTAAAAATATATAGTTTCTCCAGCTTGGAATTGTGTGTTCATCAGTAAATCACTGAGGTTTTTCACTCCAGAGTCTCCTAGTAGTTTATTCTCACTCAGGTTCAGTTCTCTCAGGTGTGATGGGTTTGATTTCAGAGCTGAAGTCACGCATGAGCACACCTGTTTCTCTGTAAATTACTGGAGACAAATACTCAGTCACTGAAGACAGAATAATGAAAACAGCAATGAATCAGACACGTTATGTCTCATGGTGACTTAAATTAATCATTTCTGTAAAACATCATACAGTGCATAAATGAAATATAAACTGTTGCTACTAAACACAAAATAAAATAAATAATTCACAGCCATAAAATAAAACTAAAACAAAACTAGGATTTGAGGATACTAGTTATATTTCAAGAGTTCTGGAGAATCTTTAGTCAGACCAAAAAAAAAAAAAAAAAAAAAAAACAAAGTTTAATTTAAGCCTACAGAATCAACTACAGACCCACTTTTACAATAACAAATGTTAAAAATTGAGTTTAAATGTAACAAACAAATCAAGTTCAAAATACAAAATTTACTTCAAGACAATTTTAAGATTGTGGGTTTACAGTACATTTTTGTGATGATATTTTGTTCATAGGTGACGCATGTCTTTGTGAAACAGCTTTTTTTAAAAAAATGCAGGTCTGGAATTAATTTTTGATGAAAAGCTGATAACTCGTTTGCTATTGCTGTGATCTCATGTGACTGACAGGTTTTCCCACCTTCACATCATCAGACGAGAGAAGAGATGTTTTTATGAGGGAAAGTGATTTTCATTAAAGATCACAAGGGTACATTCATTTTTGGAAATAAATTATTGTACCCTGATAAATCAGTCTCAGTGTAACTGCTGTAGAGTATAATGATACTAACTCTAGTTTCTCCAGCTTGAATTGTGCGTTCATCAGAAGATCACTGAGGTTTTTCACTCCAGAGTCTCCTAGTTTATTCCTGCTCAGGTTCAGTTCTCTCAGGTGTGATGGGTTTGATTTCACAGCTGAAGTCATAGCAGAACAACCTTCATCTGTCAAATCACAGTGTCTTAACCTACATTGAGAGAAAGAGAGAAGATCGAAGAAAATTATTTAATAAAGTCAAAATGTCTTGATAAAACAAAAAACAGAGGAAGAGTGTCTGAACACCTTTGGATAATTTTCCACAATTTAGTCTCAATTTTTTAACAGAAAAAATAATTTTCCACAATTTAGTCACAAGTTTTTTTAACAGAAAAAAACAAATAAGTTGTTCATTTAATCAAATAATTTACACTTCTCTTGATTCATGTACAATTTGTCCTGATTCTTGATAGAAGTACAACAAGTTTTAATTCCAACAACCTTGTGTGAAAGGTGTTTAAAATCTTTCATATTTTTTACTTCTGTCATATAATTCCTATTTCATCTTGTGTCTAAAACTGAGCATATGTCTAAAATAAAAGTCCTGACTGCTGTGTATTTGTGTTTAAATTGATTCTGGTCTGCACATCACTACAAACGTAAATGCATTCGCTCTGCTCTGTCCAGTGACTTGATCAGCTTTGCTACACAGATTCAACTTTGCAAATCTAAATAAAACTGTAGGTTTGTCTGTGTGTGTAGATGTGAAGTTACAGTGATATTTCTCTGAAACAGGTAAGACTGAGAAGAGCAATGCCTGCACAGAATAAAGCCCAGTCTGGACCGGTTCTGTTCAGTTGTGTGTACTGTTAGACATTCATTAATCTGGTTGTTAGATGGCAGGGTGTTGAGATTAAGTATAAATTATGAATATGTTTTTGTTCAGCAGCACAGAACTATTCTGTTTTGTACAGTTGATAAAGATTATGAAAAATGTTATTTTTCTTTGGATTTGGGTGAAATTTTTGTGTATTTGTGGTATTATTAACTGAAATGATTGGATATTGTATTGTGTATTTGTATGGGTATATTTAGATCACACAAAAACTTACTTTACAAGTAAAATATATAGTATAGAATATAGACAGATTAACTATACAAAACTATAGAAATACCATATTCAAATATATACAGTGCTTCAAACAAGGTAACAGTCAGTGGGTTAGTTTTTAAGTTGTTTTTTAAAGGGTGATTAATTTTTATGATATTTTTTCAGAGGTGTTTGTGTTGCACATCATAGAAGACGATGTTAACATCCGTTAATTTTAATTGCTGGACAATTCTGGTTCATTTAGATTTTTTGAGATTTTTGTCCTTCCGGGTTGCAATATTTTTGTCTTCCAGGATTTTGTTTTTGTGTTGTGTTTTTGTTTTGTGGCGTGGGAATGTACTATAATACCTCGATGATGTGTCAGTGTCTCATAATTACTCAGACCTGTAGAACCGAGCCCAACGGGTTCGGAAGCTCCACAGCGCTCTGTATCTGGAGCGGGTCGAATGTGGACATCATCTACCTGTTACATATCTATGATACAACCAAACAACTCTCTGAGAGCAGAAAACTACAGTAATGCAGGACTGTTAGTCATTGGCTGTGGGCAGCGCCTAAACAATGACATCACACTGCTCAGAGAATCAGAACAGCTGGTCTGATGAGGGGGGACTGATTTGATTTGATTTAATGAAGATTAAAAAATAAGGAGTGGGTGGATTTTTATCATTGTACGGTGGTTGTGCTCACACTCTGACAACACATTTATTTAAGCACAGAACCAATTAAATTCAGTTAAACATCTAACCAGAAGTGCAAATGGCACTATATTTATGAATATAAATATGCATATATGTCTGTGTATATATAATTTTTCATGGAGCGCAAATGTGTAGTGTTTTGTTTTGAAGCAGGCAGGGACCAAGTAGAGCTTGAAAATGTGTGTGAAGACATCAGCCAGCTGTTCTGTGCAGACCCTGGGCACTCGGTCAGGAAGACCATCAGGGGCACGGACACTTTCTGTGCATTCACCTGCTCAGGTAGAAGCACACCTCACTGCTTAAAAAAGAGAGAGGCAGGTCGTCGTGTGGGGCTCAGCTTTGATGTGCTTCTGTGTTTATACGATCAAAGCAAGCATTAAAGGGCTTCAGTCGTCATCTGTGAGGGAGATGTTACTGGTTGGTGGTCAATGTTTTTAAATTAGTCTTCAATCCTCAGTTTGTAGTCAGTAAACATGATCACATTCAGCAGTCCACAGCAGAATTAGAAAACAAAATTTTAACTAAAGTCTATTCAAAAAGTTGTATCACTCTATTCTTAGAAGGTTGGAAGCTGTATTAAAGGCAAATGATGGTAAACACATTAATGAAATACTGGCTATTTCTAATCTGTGCACATTATTTTCTCCAACCCCTGTGCACTTAAAAGGACAGTTCACACAAAAATGAAAATTACCCCATGATTTTACTCACCCCTCAGCCATCCTAGATGTATATGAATTTTCTAATTTCAGACATATATAATCAGAGTTATAATAAAAAAAGTCCTGGCTCTTCTAAGCTTTACAATGTGGGGTCAGACTCAAATGAGAATTAATAGACGACTGTAACATTACTAGTCATGTAACGTGAAATGATGTAAGATACTCACTTCAGTGTGTTGAGTGTACAGTGTTTATCCTGCAGTAGAGCACAGATCTGATTCACTCCTGTGTCTCCTAGTTTACGGAAACTCAGATTCAGCTCTCTCAGGAGTAACGGGTTTTTACCCACAATTCCAGTCACATACTGACAGGCTTTAACTGCATCAGGACCCAAAAACCTGCAGAAGAGAAGATGAAGCTGGAATCAATTCAATGTGCATTATATCACAAAACATTTAAAGATCATCAAACATTGTTTTTAACGAAAACCTCTAGTTCAAGTTTAAACAGTTGAACATATACAAATCATTTTTCAGAAAGACAAAAGTCAAAAGTAAATTCTTTAAAAGAAACTCAAATGATTCTCAAAAATGTGAAGATCTTTCTGGTTTTTAAGCAGGAGATAAGGAAAGTTAGCAAAGAGATAACTAGCTTGTGAGAGCTAAGCATTCATAGTGATATATTTAGTTGATCTTTTGATCCCGGCTCTTCCTATTATTATGTAGCAGAATTCATCAAACACTGGACTAACACAATTGATGATAAAGAGTCAAGGCTGAATGTTTTTGTCCTCTGTGTGCAACACCTGTGCTACACAGACATTAGTAATCAAACATATAGAGCATCGTAACAGACCAAACTAATAGAGCACAAATCACTTGCTCCAGTGTTTCCCAAACTGAGGAATAGTGTACATGTAACCCCTCTCTCCCGGGTCCTCACCGCTACACCTCGCACTCGCTCCGATGTAGTGTAGTGTTATGTAGTGTCAAAAGTGTACAAACAGAAAAATGTACCACTGGGTAGATGCTAATACTTGTGACCGATGGGGTGTACACATAGACCTACGTTTTAATGTCATGCAGGAATGTTGAAAGAAATGAATACGACGAGTAAAATGTGAACATTGTCATCAGCTATCTGAACAAGAGGTTATAAAATCTAGTGCTGTATACGAAAAAAAAAGAAAGAAATTTAAAGCAACTTTTATAAGAATATACCCAAAATGGTCACGATTGGGGGTTTCCGAAATTCATATGCTAATTTTCTTAGTGCCTGAGTTTACACTGGGGTTCTGTGTGCAGAACATTACTTTATTTGAGTGTGGAACTTTAATAACCTCAAACTTTACTGAATTTCTAGTTTTGACCGCAATGATGAGATGTGTTTCAGTTGAAAGTGTTAAACTGCACTGAAAAAAATAATATGCTATTTACTTAAAAATATAGCAAATCATTTTTGCATCCCTTTTCTTAAGTAAATTTAACATGGAATTTTAAGCAGTGTTACCTTAAAATCTTTAGTCGACAATACTTACATATTTGAGTATCCCAATTAACAAATTTATTAGTTTAATATTTTAAGTAGATTTTACTAAAAAATGCAAGTTATTTCTACAATGAAAGTCTTGCTTACCCCATTATAGAATTTTAACTCATTTAGATTGATAATTTTAAAGTTTTTGTATTTTAAAATATCCCTAGATTCTGTTCAATACTTAAGTTAGTTATATATAACAATGAGTGGAAGACATGACAGACAACTAGTGAATATTAAATTAAAAATAAATTTTTTTTTACAAATGCAACTTAATATTTGCAAATGCAACTTAAAGTTGTTTGCGTATGTGTTTTGAGTGCAGTGAAGTGGTGAGTAATGTGTGGTGTTGTATGCTTTTTGACTTGCATGTGGTAGTTTCACAATGTTCTGTGGCATTAAAAATGCTTTACAGTTTGTATCGATTGCTAACCCACAATTCATGAAACAATTCACCATTTTCTCACATCTATAAACACAACCTTAAAACTACACAGCAACTTGTGCAAACTTTAAACTTCCGGGTCAAAGTCAAACATTTTAGTCAAAAACATGTTCTCTTTTGTCAGACTCAAACTTTGGCCGCAGATGATACACAAACCTGAAGTTCAAGGTTCCTTCAAAAACAGTGTTACAAAAACCTCCGTTTTCGGGAAATAGGAATCCTTTTTGCTAGTCAATGACTCTTACAGTATACGACATAAATAGAAGGATGCAGATACAGTAAAATACAGCAATAAACTTTAAGAAAAGTTTACTTTTACACTAGTGTAAAGCGATCTTACAGTAAATGAAAAGCACTACGTAAAAAGGGCTAGAAGAGAAAAGGGCAAAGACCAAACAACTGATGGAAAACACACGTTGGGGAATACTGCCAGTTAAATATATTGTTTTAAATAAAGAATATAATTTGGTTTTTGAAATATTTAAACAATAGATGAAATGGATAGTAAATATACTTTTAACATAAAATATATAACATAGAATAAGATGTACAGGTTGTCATTTTAAACTTTTTTGCTTTTAAATAGAGGTATTTTGGAACAGCTAAACAGAGGCCCTGCAAAATGTCTTTTCTGCTCTGTGTCTGAAAATAGCATAGATATGTGTAAGGTTTACGACCATAGCAAAGTCAAATAATTACTAATTCACAGGTAGATTTGGTCCATATGTGAAATCACCATTTGTGTTTACACACACTTTTTTAAATGAAGCACAACAGACCACAGTTCTCAAATTACATTTCTAGGATGCATGGGTCCACAGAGTCATCTGTCCTGAACCATCTTTAATGGCTGAATACAATCGAGGGTCTTTCTCTGAAAGTATTTTTCTAAAAGATACATTAACATCTAAACTTCACAGTCTGTGCTGGTGACAAACAAACAAGCTCATCTCGCATATGTTTTGAAGCAAAATAAATATTTTTAGTTTTATTTTAAACATACAGAAAAGACTTTGGCATCATGTTTCATTTTGTCTGTGTGTGTGTGTGTGTGTGTGTGTGTGTGTGTGTGTGGTGTGCGTGAGAGAGAGAGAGAGGGGGATGGTATTACAAAGATTTGAAGTTTTGAAGATCATGCTAAAAATAAGAACTTTAAAGAATCTAAAGTAATTAATGCGTAACACATCTAATATAATATAATCATATATATAATATAATATGATATAATATTATATAAATTAATATATTATATAATATTATACAAAATATAAATACTATACGTAATATAAATTATCATTTTGTTGAAATTTAAGAATCAACGGACATCAGATGTAGTAGGGGTACTGTTTATTTAAACTTTACATTAATGTTAGCTTTGAAATAATGTACACCATTAACTTAGATCATGCGGTCTGGAACTCCACCCTTAATGTTAGAGCACCCCCCTCAGTTTCACATACAGGAGAATACCACTACGAGGACCTGTGAGATTTTGTTTATGATTTAACTTTAAAAACTGTATTCTAATTTTTACATTTTATTATTTTATTTTGGGGATATTTCATTCATGTTTGGACATCTCTTAGCAGTCTAAAAAATGTAAGAGATCATTTTTTTTATATTTATCATCAGAAATGTTTATTTTATATAATATTTATATATAATCACATTTTATTTGTTAAAATAAGATAATTTTTCTTGTTTTAAAAGAAGAGAATGGTGTGTTTTATAAGTTCGTTTAACTTAAATGTTGAATACTTTTTTTTTTAAATGAATGAATTGCTTTAGTAGCATGATGTCATTATATAATTATTTATTTCCATATTCTTTAACCCCTGGAGTCGGAGTGGGTTTTGGGGGACTGGAGATATTTTGGCATGCCCCGACATTTGTGTTTTTTCAGTACCTTAAAACGTATTAATGGCTAAAGTCTGAATATACTGTATTCATCACGAACGGGGCTACAAAAATATGTGAGCAGCATGAGAAAGCAGCATTTATGAGCAGTTTTTGTTTAAAATATGTTTAAAATGTGTTTGATAAGCTCAATAAACATATGTTGAATACATGATTAAAATGTGTGATAAATAATTTGCTTTGGTTTAGTAACATGTCTGTTACTGCAATGTGTTTTATAAGTTTGATAAACTTAAATGGTGAATACTTGTTTAAAATGTATGTTCTGCTTTAGTAACATGATATTACTATGGATATGTGTGCTTGTTTATATGATTTATCAGAATACAATTTGTACATTTGTATAGTGCTACATGTATAGTTGCATGGTAACAAGGTAAATGTGGTTTATGATGAAATTTATTGAGTAGTCATAATTCAGATCATTTAAAAACTAAATTTAATTTACGTGCACGCAGAATTTTATTGTGTGGTGGTAGGTGTAAAATAAAAAAATAATAATTATACAGCTTTTGAAAAAGATCAATTATACTACATGATCTTTAGAATGTTTACTATATTGGTAGGTTTAGGGGGTGACACTGTATAAAAATCATTAATATGATGTAAATATGAATATAAAAGGTTCTAAATATAATGTAGAAAATGTGTTGCGACAATTAATGTGAATTGAATTGAACTGTGTCAGTGACGTGTCCGGGGTCCCCAATAGCCCATATCGTTCGACCTTCAATAGTATATATTTTTCATTCTGTTCTGTTATATTTTTTTTTTTTGGTGATGGAAAAATGTATTTTTTTTGTTTTGTTTTATATTGTTTTTGATTTTTTGTTTTTTTTTTTATATTTAGTTAATATTATTAAATAAGACTTGGAGACTGAAGATTGAATGTGTACACGTGCGTGAGAGGGAGAGAGAGAGAGGGGTGCAGAGAGAGACATGAATGCAACGTAATACCCGCGCACGTGGTCCACAGATGTGTCTACGGCATGAGAAAGGATTAGAGGAGAGACTTTAATATTGATGAATCATCGATCAATATCCTGGGAAAATGACAAATGGTCACATCGTATGGATACCTCACATTTTTTAACACAAAGGTATAGTGTAAAGAGATGTGAATTGAATCTCACAAAATTTACAGGAGTGGCTATGTGTAACTCACACACACACACACACACACACACACACACACACACACACACACACACATACACAGAGAGACAGAGGGAGAGAGGGGTGTAATATAGGGTCGTGTTTTAGAAGTGTCAACTGTACAATATACTAGTACTAAGAGTAAACTTTTATTATTAGAATTTTTATTTAAAACCTTTCATTATACAGTTTCTTTATTGGTTGTTTTATTTCCATTTAATTATTACAATTTTATTTTAAAACCTTAATTATACAGTCTCTTTATTGATTGTTTTTATTTCCATTTAATTATTAGGGATTTTATTTTAATACTTTATTATACAGTTTCTTTATTGGTCGTTTTATTTCCATTTAATTATTACAATTTTATTTTAAAACCTTTATTATACAACTTCTTTATTGATTGTTTTTATTTCCATTTAATTATTAGGATTTTATTTTAAACTTTTATTATACACCTTCTTTATTGGTTGTTTTATTTCCATTTAATTATTAGAATTTTTATTTAAAACCTTTATTATATCACTGTGAAACGATTTATACGCACACTCTTATTATGATATGAGGTCACATTCTCTTGTTCTTGATTCATTTTTCTCGCACACTGTCTGTATTTTCACTGAGAAACCTCGCCAGGCAGAAATGAGTGTTATATGGCTTTCTCGGTGCCAAAGTCAGCATTTCCATCATCTCTTCATTCATTTCCTTCTCGGGGGTTTTATGTGAGTATAAGAAGTCCATGTCTATGTATTTTTCACAGCTCTTTTTCTGATTTCCTCAGAAATCTGAGGGGGATCTTATTTATCTAAGCGAATCCAATCTGGTGCTGCTGCTGCTGGGGAAACCCCGCCCCACAAGTGACAGACCATAAAATCTTTCACCGATCACCGGATGTTCACACACAGACTAGATTTTATTTTCACCGCGAGGACACCTGTCGCCGGATGTACCGGAGGTCCGGTGTCTATTTTTCAAACAGGTGACCGTAACACTTGTCATTAGGATAAGCCCTTATGACATTATATATTACGAAAACAGATGACGGGTCACAGCTACCGATTATTCACGGATGGATAAATATGGAGTCATTTCACGGCTGATGATGTATAAAACACGATTTATTACAATCACGTCATCACACATGTTGTAACAACACCTGTGACCATTAAAAGGTTAAAAGGTCAAGGTCAGGTGGGGCGGGTGTCAAGGTCAAAAGGTCAAGGTCGGGTGGGGAGGGGGCAAGGTCAAAAGGTCAAGTTTGGTGACAGTATATCTACTACTATCAATTATTATATGATGCAAAAACAACATGACAGAAGATTTTCCGAAAGTAAACACACGACATTTCTCATGCGAGGTAATAACAGCACTGTTTAGAGATGTTGCTGCAGAACACTGTTGAGGGACACATAGAGGAAGCCTATTTCACACAAGCTCTCTCTCTCTCTGTGTGTCTCTGTCTCTCCTCGCTCTCTTTTTAATAACTTCATTAATAACTGCATTAGAATGCTATCAACGGCTCAGGCGTCCATTACCAGCTTTAAAATGACGTTTTGGAACTAGCAAAAGAGGCGTTGGATGAGATGCGGGAGAAATAATCCTACTCAAAACAGTGATTTAAAACAAAAAATGGATAAATCCCTTTAAATATATCATGTGATCGCGATGTCTTGAGGTGTGTTATCCATAGTATAAGTGGAATATTGACTGCGGGACGCTGAATTATTAGAAAAATAATGCACACCCGAGGTGTAATGGCCATCCACATCACATCAGGGTGTGCATTATTTTTCTAATAATTCAACAGCCCGTCGTCAATTATTCCTTACATAATATAATGTAATATTTTATATAATATATAAATAATTCACATGCGTATCATTTATTTTGTATTATTTCATCAGGTCTCACCTCAGAGTCTTGAGCTGACAGTTTGGATCCTGTAGTAAATCACTGAGCTGCTTCACTCCTGATGGTCCAGGATCATTTCCTGTGAGATCCAGCTCTATCAGGTGTGAAGGGTTTGATCTCAGAGCTGAAGACAGAGCTTTATAACCTTCTTCACTGATACTGCAGTCTGAAAGTCTATTAGAAAACATGTTATTCTTCCTTATAACACAGATTGTTACACAAGTACATGTTTTAGAATGAAGAAAATAAAAAGATGCACTACAGGAATTTTGGCCTGAATGGACTCTTTTCACAGTAAGTTATATACTGGTGAACATAAACTACAACAAATGCAATTTTTGCAGTTTAAAATTTTCCACAATTCTAACCTACAGTTGCAATCAAAATTACTCAACCCCTCAGAGACTGCAGTACTTTACAAATAAAAACTTTTCTGAAGATCCAGGGTAAAATAAAAATTGCATGTATAACAGTTCACTGGCATATTAAAAGTGATATTGTCAATATATAATGTAATATTTTTAGCACCCTGTGTGTGCTGCAGTCCTACTCAAAAACATGAACCTAATTTTTATCTCCATACCCCAATCTTAGTAGGCTACAGAGTGATTATTGTTTAAAAAAAATTAAAATATTGGTGTCCAGGACACCATGAGACTGGAGATTACACTGTGAGAATAACAGTGCTCATAAATGGCTGTTGTAATGGTATTCTCAATTAAACGGAAAAGATGCTTAAACCCAGAAACATTACTTGATACATCACGACTGGAGAGAATGGTCAACAAATCTCAGTTTTTCAGCAATCCTAGTTTTCGTAATGTCTGTCTCCTATCACTTCCGATGCTGGGAAACATACAAGCTTCATCACTGTGTCTGTCACACCACTCTGTTCCCCTTTTGGCTTGAACTGATGGTAAAACTAAGGACATTATTAACTGTTGCATCGAGGCAGCGGCGAGGTTCCAGCTAAATCCGCGAGAGGGCCGCAAACGCTGGGGTGGAGGATTGTTTATACCCAGGCTGCGACGAGGTTCCAGCTAACTCTGTGAGAAGGCTGTGCAGGGTTGGAAGGGTGCTGAAAATAATCAATACACTTGTAAATACAACATGCATAGGAATGTGAATAACAGCAACGAGGACAACATCTCCCTGGCTCAGGTACTTTTCAAGAGAAAGCGCATTATAAAGAATTAATGTTGCAACAAGAACACAGTTATAAAAACTTTTACACAAATGATTATGACTTCTATGAATCAGAGAGTAGATGAACTCATGAAGGAGGTTCAAGATTTGAAGATAAGTCTCAAGTTCATTCAGAAGGAGGTGGATGAATTAAAAGGTAACTGTAGAGAATGTTCAACTGAATGTAAATCAAATACAAATGACATACATAAATTGGCTGAATCTCTTTTGGTATTAGATGCTAAAGCCAATTATTTGGAAGGTCAGTGCAAGCAGAATAATACAGTTTCTGAGTCTCAGAATGAGAAATGGTGTGAATCTGAAGAGAAAGTAAAACAAATGATTCAAGAGAAACTACAGCTTAATCAAACTAAAATTACCTTGGAGAAAGCACATAGAATAGGAAGGATGAAAAATGTGAACTGTAATCGATCCTTGATCCATCGTGGTTAAATTTCTTAAGTATAAAGATTTCCCGGAACATGTGCATTTAAGGAGGAAAGAGCTTATGCCAGATTGAGAGCTGCAAGAGAGAGGGGAGAGATAGCCTATCTTCGTTATGATAAGTTAATCACATATCCATCATCCGAAGTCAAATATGATAGCAATGGGAAATCAAGTAGGCCTTTGGCATCCTTAAGCTAGATTGCGGAAATTGGATAAATTAATAATTTTTCATTTTATAAATTATGTCGGTATCAATCAAGTTACCAAGGAAAGGATTACAATTAGCTCATATTAATATTTGTAGTTTTAGGAATAAACTTGTTGAAATATCTGATGTCTTAACTACAAATAAAAATTCATGTTTTAGCAGTAACAAAAACATATCTTGATGATGTAGTAAATATAAATGGATATAATATTTACAGGAAAGATAGAAACAAATATGGTGGAGGGGTTGCCATATACAACATTCAAGTCATATTCCTGTACAATTAGTGGTAAAGTGTGTACAGAATAATAAGATGGTTTTAAATTTGACAAAAACTAAAAGTATTGTGTTTGGAACTAAAACCAAAATTAAATTTGTCTGTAAAGAGTGTGCCTGTTGAACAGGTAGAGGAAGTTAGACTTCTTGGAGTTTTTCTAGACAGTAGGCTGAAGGGGTTAAAACAGATAGAAAATATGGTAATAGTTATGGGAAGAGCCCTATCAGTTATTAAGGGACGTGCAAAAATTTTTACCACAGTATTGCATCTCTCAGGTTGTGCAAACAATGGAACTTACTCATTTAGACTACTTCCCAGTGGTATGGTCAAGTGCATCAAGGAAAGATTTAGAAAAATTACAGTTAGTCCAGAATAGAGCTGCACGACTAATTCTGAACTGTAAGAGAAGGGTTAATATTATGAGAATGCACAAAATTTTAGGTTGGCTTCTGATGAAGGAAAGGGTAATTGTTTCTCTGCTATGTTTTATAAGAAACATTTCAGTATCGAGAGATCCATGTGGATTGTACTCTAAACTTCTGTATAGTAATGCTATTATAATTTTAACACCATGCATGCACTAAAGGGATATTTTTGGCTTCCCGTTTCAAAAACTAATGCCAAGCAACGGTCTGTAATGTATAGAGGAATGAAAATATGGAATGAATTGCCATCGGATATTACGTTTTTTTAAACAAGTAAAATGAGGTTTAAAAAATCATTAAAGAAATATTTAATGTTACAGTACTCAGTAAATTGCTGCTTTTGATGTTTTGAATGAATTTTGGGTTTGTATGTTTTATCGTATTGGTTTTTATTGTTATGGATTAATGTAATGTAATGTAATTTGTTTTTGACCCTGTCGGACCCCAGGGAAGAATAGCCACTAACTTGGTAGTGGCTAATGGGGATCCAAATAAACAAACTGGGAATGGCACATTGAAGCCTTTGGAACGAGATGATGCATGTAATTCTGCTTTTATGGATGCCGATTCATTAGAATCCATTTGAGTGTCTGTAAAATGGTTGTTGGAAACTTGATTGGTGATTTTGAGAAACTGCATTTAGGACTGTAATGTTAGATCCTGACAGTCCCATCCCAGTGCGTTCCAGTGTGGCAGATTTCCTGGTTGAAGCCATATTGGCAAAATATAATAAAATTTTCTGTGGAAAAGAAGCTGCCGAAAGATCGCTCACAGACCTTTGGCGGAGAGGACTGTAAGTTTGTACTGGCTGATTTATTTGTTCTCCAGGTCTTGCAGTAACACTTGACAGAGTTATGTCATAAATATTTAACCCCTATTCATCATTGCTGTTTTTAATTAACTTATTTGCATGGTGAGGAATAAAATGGTCTTAAAACACAATTAAGTCTTTAAAAACTATTAAAAACAGAATTAGCTTGAGCTGTTATACATACAGACAGTTAGTCCATGCATGTGCTGAAGTTGAGTAGCAAAAATGGCAAAGTCAATAGAGATCTCACAAAAGATATAGAGAAGCTATAGAGAATAAATAATTGTATTACTTTAGACAGTCTAAGGCTATATGAAGATTTCCAAGACATTAAAAGCTCTCAGCCTTATTCCTTAGCTTTAAGTTTGTTGTACCAGAAAACTTTGAGGCTGTAGAAGTGAAACAAGCACAATGTCATAAATATGTTTAAATCAGATGCAACTGCAGACAAAAACGCTGCAATGTACAGCCAAAGGACTTGCAAATGACCCGGATGAGTGAAAGTGGAGGAAAAACCATTTTCACTGCCAGTGTTGGTAAGAAGAACCACTACACCCAGTATGGCCTTCATGCATGAGAGCACTCTTGCAGAATACCACACTCTTGATCAAGAAGAACACAAGGCAGACTTGAACTTGTCGTAAAATTAACTTTGTCGAGACCCTGTGGAGTTCTGGAAAATGTCTTATGGAGAGTGATGTGACCATTTCAGACTTGGAGCTTTTTGGGTACCACTAGTAATCGCGTTTTAATGTCTGCTTGGCAACAAAGGGTCAAAGCTCATAAGCCGAAGAGAACAACACATCTCCATCGTCAAACTTTGGAGGGTGGAAAAATCAGTCCTGATTGACTGGGGTTGCTTTATCTGTAAGCAGGAGAAGTGGAAATCATGGACCATTATGAAGGTGACATCATGGAGATTCTTTGAAGTATCAGGCAATTTTGACAAGAACTGTGATGCCTTTGATGCAAAGACTGCTGAAGCTGATGATCAATGGACCTTACCTGCGAGGACAGCTTCACACAAAGCACACATCCAAAATCTACTTCTGCTTGGTTCCAGGGATCAGTCCATAGAATGTTTCTGGAGTGGCCTGTTCAGATCTCCGATTTGATTCTCATTGAAAATCATCTGCTGTGAATTGTTAACAGATAGCAGTGGCAAAGTGAAAACCAAGAAGATTATCATTGTATCTGTAAACCTTTTTCCATGCGAGGAAGATGACCAAGACTGATATCACAGAGGTGACCGAAGCTTCTAAACACTTAGAGGGTGGTAAGTTTATTGGTGATTTTAAAGAATAAAAGATTCTGCACAAAATTTGACTTTTTTGGGAGTTGAATCATTTTGAACAAAAGTTTAGAGCCAATTTTAAATTTCATCATAATTCATCAATGTTGCGTTCTCAGAATCACTCAAAAGTGTATTAACAAACTTTCTCTAATGCTTTACTGATGCCTTTGTTTTTTGTCCTCCGCAGCAAAATGTCTTGCAGGTCAAGGGGGTTGAATAATTTTGATTGCAACTTTATTATAACCTTCTTCAGTGATACTGCAGTCTGAAAGTCTTCAGAAAGTCTAAATAAATCACATTAAAAACATTTAATACACCATTAGCATATTAACATTTCCCATCACCTCAAAAAATCTATCTGTTTGTCAATATTTTATAAATGTATCTACACAAACACCCCAATTTCACATTACTGACCCATTCCTTGTGACACAAGCATCATTTTACAGACCAGCTGGAGCTTTACATTGATTCATGTTTAGATTAACCAAATTCAGACCTGAGTATCTGTAGTGTCTGTGAATTTCTCAGCAAACTGGAGATTTTCTGCCACTCCAGAGTCTCCTATTTGATTCCTGCTCAGATCCAGCTCTCTGAGGTTTGAATTAAACACTGATTCCAGAGCAGCACAACCTTCATCTGTAATACTGATGCAGTTTAACCTGTAGAAGAGAGAACACAAATAACAGCTTTAGCTACTAGTTTTATCCACCAATATGAGATTTGCATGATAATCTCAATGTGAAGTTATCATTTAATTTATTACAATATTTATCATTTTAAAGTACAGTACTTAAGCCTAAACCATACTTACAACGCTGTCCTAATTTCTTTACTTTCAAATGTTCTCAGGCTTTTATTTTGGTGGAAAACTGAACAGTGACCTTTAAGTTTCTGTGTTTAGTTCACAACACAATTATAAACACTTTGTTGTACAAATCTAGTTAAATCTGTAAACATCATCTGCCAAAAATGTTGGAAATTACATGAACATAAACCTAAGTATACCTTTCAAATTCACGTTTTAAGCTCAAAATAACTTTCTCACTTTTTTTAATAGCCATTCAGAACTTCTACTACCCAGAACAAAAATATCAGAAATAAATCAGATTACCAAAACCACATCTTAGATTAAAATATATTTCATATTAAATATTTTGAATTATTGAATGCTTTCAGTTTTACGACAGTTTTTGTTTAGAGATACAGATAAAACAATTCTCAATAACTTATAAAACAGCATTTATTTTAGTTTTTATTTCCAAATATAGCTCAGTCCAAAAATGAATGTTTAGTGGTAAACATGTTAAAGATTAATGGAGAGGCTGTCAATTGATAAAGTGATCAGCTGTTTTCTCACAAACATCTATGTACTGAACTCCACTGTTATCCTTTAAAAAAGCCAAATCGAGGTCTTGTCTCCAGCAGCTCCAGTGACAAGCGCTGCGTCTCAGACATCTCACAGACATTACACACCGGATGTGTCATCTGAACTCTATTCTGATGTTCAAGGCTTCAACAGTGAATCTAATCATTACTGCACACGTAAAAGTTCACTAAAAGAATGAACAAAAAATGGCATCAATTTAGCTTTGTATGAAGTTGACTGAAAAAACTAAACTGTCAAAAATCTTCCAGCTGAGGGTGAAGTCAGTAAGTGAAGTGAAGTAACATGTGGCCAATGGATGATTCATATGCGGAATTTGGGCTCTGCATGTAAGCCATCCAAGTGCACACCACACAGTAGTGGAACACACACACACACACACACACACACACACACACACACAGTGAACCAGGGGGGCGTAAATTTCCTCTAACAGTTGGGGGGACAATAGACCAATTTCAGAGATGATGACATTTTTTGTGGGCAGAGTCTATCTGGTGGCAGAAAATTACAGTTTTAAGGTAAACAGTCTGTGCAAGCCATGGAATAAAAGAATAAAAAGGTAAATTGTGAGTTTTGATTTTTTTTTTTTTACTTTTTTCTTGTAATTCCAAGATAATATCTCACAATTCTGATAAGAAAAAATCAACTCGTCGTTCTCTCTTTTCCCTCTCGGCTCAGAATCATGAGTTTATAATCCCACACTTCTGGGGCCTCATGTATAAACGTTGTGTATGCACAAAACAGGTAAAAGAAATGTGCGTAAGTAATTTTCCATGTACATTTAGAGATTTATAAAAAAATAAACTTGGCGTAAACGTGCAATACTGTCTAGTACTGGAGTAATAGTGAAGTAATGATTTCAGATTCTATTTTCCTTTCAATATTCACATTTAGATAATATATTCTACTCATGAATGGGAGTTAAGCATTTACATTACATAAAGTTATTATTCAAAAGTTAAACGAAACATATGAATTTAGATATTTAGACATTTGTAGTTGATGCGCTGTTTTTTGGTCACTTTTCTTGTTGCATGCTGTTTTAATGACAGCGAGGAGTGCTAGGTACACATTAATGTTTCTTTAAACTCCAGATTTCATGTTAAGAGAAAAATATTTTTAGCAAGAACACTAACCATGCACACTAACTTCGATTTTGTGGCATACACCACTGGATTCGGTGGTCGAACAGTCCACTGGCAAGTTTAAATAGGTCAAAATTATATTAGCCTACTGCACAACCAAGACTGCATGGAGGTGTTTATTTCACATGAAGGCAGACTACTTCTGCAATCTTCAGAACATTATGAAAATAGCATTGTGATCGAAGGATAAAATTTGAAGCAAACAGTAAGATTTGCACGTTTCTTTTTTATAATATTTTGTCAGTGACGCAGCGTCAGACAATTATGTACACTTATTTACACACACCGTATTTCTGATTCTACTACAGCCTATTTAAATTTCCTAAAACATTTGATTTGTTTAAAACAACTATAGACTGCTTTGGCCAGTGGAAAAGAGATCCAATCTATTCTAAAAAGATTCTGTGAGAAGTATTTTATACAATTTTGTTTTTACCTTCATTTTGTGATATATTTATTCGAAAACAAGACAAGAACAGTGAATGATTTTTTAACCATGTAATATACCATACAAATAGCATTTTTCAGTCTGCATGTCATTTCCTAACATCTTGTACCTTTGACGATGTTAAACATGGTCACACGGATGGGACTATGCGTGGAAAAGATATGCAGATGAGGTTATGCATAGTAAAACTGGGCGATGTAAGCGCCATCTATAGTGATTTTGGGGAGGAGATGCACATACACACAATCTTCTGCTGACAGGGATTTATAAAAGGATTTTTGCACAGGTTCTTGCATACGCATGGTTTTATAAATCTGAAAACTTTTGTGCGCATGCCGAATCTAGTTTTTTTGCATACGTTAAAGTAAAGTTTTATACATGAGGACCCTGGTATTTTTTGCCTCAGAATTGCCAAACTCGGAATTGTTAAATCAAGTTATATTCAGTAATCAGTAAATCAAGTTATAAAGTCTGATCTAGGAGATTGAAACTTACATTTGCGAGAAAAAAAAAAAAGTCTGAATTGTGAGATAAATGAGCAAAATGTCTTGCAGGTCAAGGGGGTTGAATAATTTTGATTGCAACTTTATTATAACCTTCTTCAGTGATACTGCAGTCTGAAAGTCTTCAGAAAGACTAAATAAATAAATCACATTAAAAACCATTTAATACGCCACTAGGATATTAACATTTCCCATCACCTCAAAAAAATCTATCTGTTTGTCAATATTTTATAAATGTATCTACACCAACACACCAATTTCACATCTCTGACCCATTCCTTGTGACACAGCATCAGTTTACAGACCAGCTGGAGCTTTTTACATTGATTCATGTTTAGATTAACCAAATTCAAGACCTGAGTATCTGTAGTGTCTGTGAATTTCTCAGCAGACTGGAGATTTCTGTCACTCCAGAGTCTCCTATTTGATTCCTGCTCAGATCCAGCTCTCTGAGGTTGAATTACACGCTGATGCCAGAGCAGCACAACCTTTCATCTGTAATACTGATGCAGTTTAACATGTCGAAGAGAGAACACAACTAATTAAGATATACATACAAATTACACAAATTACAGCTTTAGCTACTACTTTTATCCACCAATATGATATTTGATAATCACACTGTGAAATTATTATTTTAATTAGATTATTACAGTATTTTGTATTTTACAGTACAATACTTAAGCCTAAACCATAATTAAAACGCTGTCTTAATTTCTTTACTTTCAAATGTTCTCAGCCTTTTATTTTGGTGGAAAACTGAACAGTGACCTTTAAGTTTCTGTGTTTATTTCACAACAGGTTTATAAACACTTTGTTGTACAAATCTGGTGAAATCTGTTAACATCATCTGCCAAAAAAATAAGGAAATTACAGGAACGTAAAATTAAGTGAACCTTCCAAATTCACGTTATGAGATTAAAATAACTTGTTCACCAGCATTTTCTTAAATTAACAGCAATTCAGAACTTCTACTAGCCACAACAAAAGTATCAGAAATAAATCAGATTACCAAAAAACCACATCTTAGATTAAAATATATTTCATATTAAATATTTTGAATTATTGAATGCTTTCAGTTTTACGACAGTTTTTGTTTAGAGATACAGATAAAACAATTCTCAATAACTTATAAAACAGCATTTATTTAGTTTTTATTTCCAAATATAGCTCAGTCCAAAATGACTGTTTAGTGGTAAACATGTTAAAGATTAACGGAGAGGCTGTCAATTGATAAAGTGATTAGCTGTTTTACTTACAAACATCTGTGTACTGAACTCCACTGTTATCCTTTAAAAAAGCCAAATCAAGGCCTTGTCTCCAGCAGCTCCAGAGACAAGTGCTGAGACTCAGACATCTCACAGACGTTACACACCGGATGTGTCATCTGTACTCTATTCTGATGTTCAAGCTTCAACAGTGAATCTAATCATTACTGCACACGTAAAAGTTCACTAAAAGAATGAACAAAATGGCACCAATTTAGCTTTGAATGGAGTTCATATTATAGAAGCTGTCAATCTTCCAGCTGAGGGTGAAGTCAGTAAGTGAAAATGAAGTGACGTGGTCAAGTGATGATCCATACACAGAATTTGTGCTCTGCATTTAACCCATCCAAGTGCACACACACAGTAGTGAACACACACACTGTGAACCGGGGTGTAAATTTCCTCTAACAGTTGAAGGGGTTTGCAAACAGTGATGACGTTTTTGTGGGCGGAGTCTATCTGGTGGCAGAAAATGTCAGTTTTAAGGTAGCAGTCTGTGCAAGCCATGGAATAAAAGAATAAAAAAGGTAAATTCTGAGTTTTTAGTTCAAAACTCTGACTTTTTTCTTTAAATTCCAAGATTTTCTCTCACAATTCTGATAAGAAAAATTAACTCGTCATTCTCTCTTTTCCAATCGGCTCAGAATCATGAGTTTATAATCCCACCCTTATGGGGCCTCATGTATAAATTTTTGTGTATGCACAAAACAGGCATAGAAATGTGCGTAAGCAATTTTCCACATAATTATTGGGATTTATATAAAAAATTTACTTGGCGTAAATATGTGCAATACAGTCTAGTACTGGAGTAATAGTGAAATAATGATTTCAGATTCTCTTTTCCTTTCAATATTTACATTTAGATAAAATATTCTGCTCATGGATGGAGTTAAGCATTGACATTACATAAGTTTTTTTTCAAAAGTTAAACAAAACATATGAATTTAGATATTAAGACATTTGTAGCTGATGCACTGTTTTTTGGTCATTTTTCTTGTTGCATGCTGTTTTAAAGACAACAAGAAGTGCTAGACACTGTTAATGTTTCTTTAAACAGCAAAATTAGACCACTTCAATCTGTTGTGGTCATGCTGAGACAGCACTCGTGTCCGTTGTAGACATTACCATCCATCAAGCAATTAACATTATTATTGCTAACATATCAGAATCATCGAAAAATACATTGGAATCATCTTTATTAAAGAGAAATGAATTACTTCATCTGATGTTTAAGTGAATAAAATAGCCTTGACAGTTGATTTCCACAACTATTGACTTTGTTCTCTCTCACCGGACTTCTGTGTTTGTGTGTAGGTGATGCAGGGTTGCTGGGTTTTTGCAAGAAAACCCGCCCAATTGCAACTCAAAACTAGCCCAATACTAGCACAATTATGTTTCATGGGGGTTTCCCGGTAAAAATTTCATTCTGGGGGGTAAAATACACATTTTTCTGTGGGGTTTCTCCGGTAAAATTCACATTCATATCACATTATTGGGGTCGCTTCAACGTCAAACTCGGCAACACTGAGGTGATGTAAAAGAGGAAAGCAGGCATTTGGATCAAAGCACTGTGAGACAAAGGTGGGGGAGACTCAAAATATTTTAATATAAACTTACAACACATTTTTGCCCTGTTGGTGTTGTTTTACTACTTAAAGTTATTTAAAGTATAAAACATTGTTATTTACAATACACAGCATGGTTTTTAATCATATTTTTAGAGGGGACAACCAGGGACTGGGCAGCAGTGCCCAGGGAGCAGTTGGGGGTTCGATGCTTTGATCAAGTGTCTCACCTCAGTCGTGGTATTGAGGGTGGAAGAGAGCGCTGGTTATTCACTCCCCCTACAGACAATTCCTGCCGGACCTAAGACTTGAACCCGCAACCTTTGGGTTACAAGTCCGACTCTCTAACCATAAGGCCATGACTGCCCCCAATAAATTTTTAATGGGAAACTATGCGAGTAGTGTTGTATTTAATAGCCACTGACAGATTTTGAGTGATGCCACCAGTGTTTGAACACACATAGTAAACAATAGATATTAATTTTAAAGACATGGTGTTTCTTTTCCAGTGTGCTGATGCTAAATGTTGGAGGGTTCTGGTTGAAGAACAAGATTTATTGACAATAACTGCACTTTGCTCTTAAGCATGTGTTTTTAATTAAAATGCAGCATTTGAGTGACTGCAGGAACTCATATCACAATGTTGAGCTTATTTTGATTAATTGTGCAGTCCTGATGAGAAGTGTAAAATATTTTCAAATTTATGAAACTGTGTTGAGTCACTAGAGTCTGGGTAATTATTCGGATATACTTAAAATACTTACTTCAGCTTTTCCAGTCTACACTGTACATTTTCAAACAGAGTCAAGATGATCTTCATTCCTTGGTTTCCTAGTTCATTCTCACTCAGAACCAGCTCTGTCAGATTTGAAGGGTTTGAATTTAGAGCTGCAGCCCAGAACATGACACCCTCCTTCTGTGATACAGTTGTTCTTCAGACTGCATAAAGAGAAAACAGTTCAGTTTTAATCTGAATATTTACCAGTATGTTTTAGCTGACAGTTGACAAATACTGCTGATGAAGATGCAAGAATTTAAAAGTGTCCTTGTAACAATGAAAAAAACATACATCAGTGTGTTGAGTGTACAGTGTTACTTCATTTCAGAAATAAACAACATCTGACTCTGAAACACTGTGAAAGGGATGGACATACAAACTGTTTTAATTAAATATTCTTTATAAATAAATTGCCTGCATACTTATTTGGCATTATTTGATCAGGTCTCACCTCAGAGTCTTGAGTTGACAGTTTGGATCCTGTATTAAATCACTGAGCTGCTTCACTCCTGATGGTCCAGGATCATTTCCTGTGAGATCCAGCTCTATCAGGTGTGAAGGGTTTGATCTCAGAGCTGAAGACAGAGCTTTATAACCTTCTTCACTGATACTGCAGTCTGAAAGTCTATTAGAAAAGATGTTATTCTTCATTATAACACAGATTGTCACACAAGTACATGTTCTAGAATGAAGAAAATAAAAAGATGCAATACAGGAATTTTGGCCTGAATGGACTCTTTTCACAGTAAAGCTGGGTAAAGTTATATACTGGTGAACGTTAACTACAACAAATGCAATTTTTATTTTTTGCAGTTTTACATTTTCCACAATTATAACCTACAGTTGCATTCAAAATTACTCAACCCCTCAGAGATAGTAGTACTTTACAAATACAAGCTTTTCTGAAGATCCAGGATAAAATAAAATTGCATATTAAAAGTGATATTGTCAATATACAATGTAATATTTTTGAGTTTTTAATAAGATTCAATAACAGAGCTATATCGTAATTATTCAATCCCTATTCAATATTGCTGTTTTACTATTTTACTGTTTTACCAAGTATGTCCTTCATGTTGTGACATCTTGCTGAATACCACTCTTGATCAAGAAGAACAAAAGGCCAACTTGAACATTAAAATAAAATTAATTTGTCTAAAATTCAATTGTATAGAGCCGTGGAGCTCTGGAAGAATGTTTTATGGAGTGATGTGACCAAACTGGAACTTTTTAGACCCATGGATCAGCGGTTTGTCTGCTGCAAAAAAGGCAAAGCTCATAAGCAGAAGAACACCATCTCCATCGTCAAACTTGGAGTAGGCTTGCTGCGATAGACAGTGTTACCGGTTTTAAGCCGCAACACCGGTTACAGCACTTTCCCACCGTGACACCGTCCCCACCAAAAGCTTTCAACGTAATTTTCATTTAATCTTGCCTGTAATGCCTGATAAAGCAGCATTTGTGAGATTATCGCTGCTTTGTATACAGCCATTACTTGAGAAATCTCTATCTCACCCGCTCTTAAAGCACCTCCTGTTTGAAGAAAATGAATTTGCATATATATAATATATATGGGGGCGAGGAAACACTAGGTTCTGCTGACTTGTCATTTATGTAAGCTAAGGTCATTTTGGAAGACTTTTATATTCATTTCTTATTTATTTGGTTTTATGTTATTTAAACTGTGTAATTTATTTAGGCCTATTTTATTTTCTTACTCATTTTAAAAACGTTCTATGGTTCTTATTTGTTTGGGTACGCAGTTTGCCGTTTTTTCCGTTTTTTTCAGCCTATGCATGGTGGTATTTTTATTTGTTATGTTAATAAAAGTTATGTGTTTAATATCAGTTTTTTTTTTTTTCCCATTCAAGCAATTGACGCCGAATTGCCGATTGCCACTAATTCAAAAGTGAAAGTATAACGCGCACTGATTTATAAGCTATTTAAAAGAGAGGAAAAGAGGAAACCCCCTAAGCTATTTAGAAGGTGGGAGTATAGGGAGCACGCTTTTTCACCCCAAGGTGATACCGGTATACCGGTGTTGTCACACGCTGATAAACTGGTCGATAAAACTGCGGCAACCTGTAGCAGGAAGTGGAAATCATAAAACGTCTTGACTAAATGATGGATTTTTTGGAGTTTATGGATTTTTTGAAGTGTATTGTGATGATTTTGGTGCATTTGGTGAATGTGATGATGATTGTGATCTTGAGTAGGTGAATGATATGATGGTATATGATGGATTTTTTGAAGTATCAGGCCAAGATTGTGATGCCTTACTTGAGTGGCCTGTTCAGTCTCCAGATTTAATTCTCATTGAAAATATCCAGTTAAATTTGAAAAAAGCAGTGCAAATGTGAAAACCAAAGATAATCAGTGATCTGGAAGCTTTTTCAGGCGAGGAATGAACCAAGACTGTAGTACAGAGGTGACCGAAGCTTCTAAACACTTAGAGGGTGGTAAGCGTTTATTGGTGATTTTTTTAATAAAAGATTCGGCACAAAATTTGACATTTTGGCGGGGGGGTAATTAATTTTTAACATGAATGTTTAGAGGCAATTTGATTTTCATCATGATTCATCAATGTTCCATTCTCAGAATCACTCAAAAGTGTATTAACAAATTTTCTCTAATACTTTACTGATGGCTTTGTTGAATTGTTTTCATAAAATTTTGTTCTCTGCAGCAAAATGCCTTGCAGGTCAATGGGGTTGAATAATTTTGATTGCAACTGTATTAAAACCTTCTTCAGTGATACTGCAGTCTGAAAGTCTAAATGAATGAATGAATGAATGAATAAATAAATACATACATACATACATACATAAAAACATTTATTACACCTTTAGGATATTAAGATTTCCCATCACCTCCAAAAATCAATCTGTTTGTCAATATTTTATAAATGTATCTACACCAACACACCAATTTCACATCTCTGACCCAATCCTTGTGACACAGCATCATTTTACAGACCAGCTGGAGCTTAACATTGATTCATGTTTAGATTAACCAAATTCAGACCTGAGTATCTGTAGTGTCTGTGAATTTCTCAGCAAACTGGAGATTTCTTCCACTCCAGAGTCTCCTATTTGATTCCTGCTCAGATCCAGCTCTCTGAGGTTTGAATTAAACGCTGATGCCAGAGCAGCACAACCTTCATCTGTAATACTGATGCAGTTTAACCTGTAGAAGAGAGAACACAACTAATTAAAATATACATAATTAGTTGTAGAATTACACAAATAACATTTAGCTACTACTTTTATCCACCAATATGAGATTTGCATGACAATCACTTGTGAAATTATTTTTTAATTTGATAATTATAACAATATTCTGTATTTTACAGTACAATACCTAAGCCTAAACCATACTTACAACACTACATAGAACAAGCAGCTTGAAGAAGGATTTTAACTTGAATTACTGAATGATATATTTATTATAGTAATTCTTGTCTTAATTTCTTAACTTTTAAATGTTAGGCCATCAGGCTATTATTTAAGTGGAAAACTGAACAGTGACTGTAACGCAATAAAAACCTTCATAGTCACGGGAAGATGGAGACGGGAACCAGCAGACATTTAAATCAAACTTTAATAATAAAATAAACACAAAACAGCCCGACAGCCCCTCACGGACGACTGAAAATAAAAATCCAGGCCTGGTCCTCTCTCGTCCTTCACTGTCGTAACTCCTCTTTTGTATCCTTCCGGAGCTCCTCCGTGGGACTCGAGACCGGTGAGTGGCGCAGGTGTCACTCATTTCCCACTACTCCACCGGCCTCGCTCCGTTCCCACGGCTCAAGGCCCCGCCCCACTCGTCACAGTGACCTTTAAGTTTCTGTGTTTAGTTCACAGCAGGTTTAAACAACACATTGTTGTACAAATCTGGTGAAACCTGTAAACATGATCTGCCAAAAATGGTTGGAAATTACATGAACGCAAAACTAGGTGAACCTTTTAAAATCATGTTATAAGCTCAGAATAACTCGCTCAACTGCCATTTTTTAATAATTTTATTTAACAGCAATTCAGAATGTCTACTCTTCTATCTTAAAAGGCAGCCTTTTGTGATTTGATAACTGCATTAACCCAATCACAATTTCGAGTTTATTTTGATTAATTGTGCAGTCCTGATGAGAAGTATGGATGGTACAGAGAACCGATATTTTTTTGGACCGGTACGTAATTGGGTCGATACCGGAGTACTGACAAGCTTCAGGACAAACAATCCTGTTATTGATACTTGCGCTGTTTTATCTCCATATACTTCAATGTTAACAACGAATTAGAAGCTGCTGCTTGTCATTTCCGCGTCCACCCAATGCGTCCATACACTAAAATGCCGGTCAAACAGCACCTGATTATTTTATTTATATTAGTCATCATCTGATTGTGCTAATACTGTCAAAAACACACAAGGTTTACATATAAACACATTTAATTATGTATAAAGTGAAAGTAAACAGACAAGAAAGAAATGGTGCGTGCATCTCTTAAAGGGACAGTACTAAACATACTGCAGCTTGTCATTAAATGGATAGTTCACCCAAAAATTACAATTCTGCCATTATTTACTCAGTCATGTTGTACCAAACATGTAATAATTGGTATTTATTCTTGTGCTGAACAAAAAATAATATATTTTGAAGAATGTGGATAAGCAAACAGTTGCTGGTCCCCACTGACTTCGATAGTAGAAAAAAAAAATTATGAAAGTCATTGGGAACCAGCAACCATTTAGTTTCCCACATTCTTCAAAATAACTTATGTTCAACAGAAGAAGAAACTCATTCAGGTTTAAAACAACTTGAGAGTGACTAAATGATGACAATTTTCACTTTTGGGTAAACTATTCCTTTAAGGTTAATAAAATAACTCACTGCTCTTGACTGAAGAACATAAATAAAGTTGCTAAAGTTCAGCAGTAATAAAATAACTTAATTTTCAACAACTTCATATCTTTTTGCACCAAATAGTATCAATAACAGTATCAATAAGAATCGGTATAATGAAACGATACCCATCCCTAATGAGAAGTGTCAAATATTTTCACATTTATGAAACTGTGGTGAGTCACTGCAGTCTGGGTAATTAATGGGATACACTTTTAAAATACTTACTTCAGCTTTTCCAGTCTACACTTTACATTTTCAAACAGAGTCAAGATGATCTTCATTCCTTGGTTTCCTAGTTCATTCTCACTCAGAACCAGCTCTGTCAGATTTGAAGGGTTTGAATTTAGAGCTGCAGCCAGAACATGACAACCTCCTTCTGTGATACAGTTGTTCTTCAGACTGCATAAAGAGAAAACAGTTCAGTTTTAATCTGAATATTTACCAGTATGTTTTAGCTGACAGTTGACAAATACTGATGATAATGATACCAAAAGTTTTTTTTTTTCAGTCAGCAATCTCTTATACAAGACATAAAAAACACCCAGCAGCAAGAATTAAAAAATGTCCTTGTAACAATGAAAAAATGTACGTAAGTGTGTGTTGAGTGTACAGTGTTTGTCCCAGTAGAGCAGCGATCTGATTCACATTTGTGTACTCCGAATTCGTGCTCTGTATTTAACCCATCCAAAGTGCGCACACACACACAGCATGTGAAAACATCTCCCTTTATAAGTATGTATAATGTCGTCAACGAAATCATGGAAAAAGAAAGCAGTACTGACTAGGGCTTTGTATCACCAGCAAAGTCACGATATGATACGTATCAGGATAAAGAGGTCATGATACGATACAAGACTGCACTGCATTTTACCTCAGTAGAATTTAGTAAAACAGCTGTTTATGAAACACTGCATACTTTAGGGCCAGTGCTAACTATAAGCAGTTGACCTCTGCGATATGAAGTGCCTCCATAACTGTACCACAGTACAATATAGGTAATGGCATATGTTTAATGTTTACATTGGGCACTCCCCACCAGGTACAACATTCTGATTGTTTGCATTTTGTTTTTAAGGCCATAAATAATAATTGACTCATTCTAATAAATTTATATTGTAATGTACTAATATATATATATATATATATATATATATATATATATATATATATATATATATATATATATATATATATAAACATCTTAACATTGATGGTAGGTTATCATTGCACAAATGAATGCACTCTCTACTTTTTAAAAATAAAATAAAAAGAAGAGTTCTAAACTAATGCACTGTCTTCTGTATCTTATGCACACACGCGCTCAGTCACTCACACAGATCACCCTTTGCGTGCAATCACACATTCAAGAACAGGCTTTTTAGCACTGCCCCGCATATTTTTATAAACTATAAATAACTTTATTTGCTCAAGAGCTACATTATCTTTCTCAACATGGAGGTGTTAAAATTAAAGCCACAGCTTCACTGTTATTAGAGAAATGCGGCAAAACAGAGGTAATTCTTACGTGCACAGCCTCTCTCTCTCGTGTAAATAAACACTTGATGAATTACAATGTTCTGAGAATAGAATATTGAAGTGGAGATCGCTAAACTGCAAAACACCGTTTTCAGAAAGCAAGCGCGTTTATAGTGGAAAGAGAGTGCGTGCGCAGGGTTGGCAGGTTGACAAAGATAAAGTAACTCGCTTAACAGATATTTACGCATTGCGCAATGTTTCGGGGATAACATCTCTTTATATCAGGCAACCCCGGTTTTGTTCCTCTGTGGCCAGATTAAACCTGCTGTGCACGTGCCATAATATCGATACAGGGCCAGCTGTATCTATATTCGTATGGTCAAATCTCTGCGACGACACATTGTCGTATTGATATTTTGAACACAGCCCTAGTACTGCCTGAGAAGCCATTCTGTGCTCTTACTAAACAGATCAGCGCACTCTTTGAAAACAAGTTCTTTGCACAGCACATGGTTTGCCTAATTTTCCGGCAAAGCGAGATCAGCCATGAAACTATAGCTACATTTCAAATGACTTCCCAGCTGCATAACAAAATAAGGGGTTATATTACTTAGTATTTTTGTCTTGTTTCTAGTTAAAATATTTAAAAATTCTTATATCAAGATGCATTTACTATACAAGCAAAAATATATTTAGTCTTTTCCTGGGGGGAGAGGGGGTCTATAATAAGTGCATTTTGCTTAAAATAAGTAAAATTAAGTAAAAACAAAGTGCGGTAAGAAAAAAATCTTGTTTTAAGAGGGTTTTAAACTTGTTTTAAGCACAATTAACTTCTTTTAGACCTTTTCCCTCAGGAAACAAGACTAAATATTTTTTGTGTTTTTGCTTATCTAGTAAATGCATCTTGATTTAAGAGTTTTTAGATATTTTGACTAGAAACAAGACAAAATACTAAGATAAGCCTTTTTTGCAGTGTGTCTTTTATTGCTTTTTACACCAATTATGCAAACGTCTAGCTTGAACTAAAGGCAAAGAAAAGCAAAATCGCATGCTTAAATGACTGGAGACCCGTTGCTCTCACACCCATCTTCAGTAAGTGTTTTGAGAGACTCGTCAGAGACTACATCTGCTCTGTGCTGCCTGCCTCATTGGATCCGCTAAAATTTGCATATCGCAGTAATTGTTCTACAGACGATGCAATTGCTTTCACCCTACACACTGCTCTCTCCCACTGGAAAATAAGAACACCTATGTGAGAATGCTGTTTGTGGACTACAGCCCAGCATTTAACACCATAGTGCCTGCCACACTTGTTGCGAAGCTCCAGACTCTGGGACTAAACAGATCTCTGTGCAGCTGGATCCTGGACTTCCTGACAGGCAAAAGTCAGGTGGTCAGAATGGGCAACAATACTTCATCCACGCTGAAACTCAACACTGGTGCTCCTCAGGGCTGTGTCCTCAGCTCACTCCTGTACTCCCTGTACACACATGACTGTACAGCCACACACAGCTCCAACGTCATCATCAAATTCACTGACGACACAACGTTGATAGCCCTGATCACTGACAATGATGAGACAGCCTACAGAGAGGAGGTGAGCACCCTGACTATATGGTGTCAGGAGAACCACCTCTCACTCAACATCGACAAGACCAAGGAGCTGGTGGTGGATTTCAGGAGACAGAGCCAGAGAACACACACCCATCACCATCGACAAGACACCTGTGGAGCGGGTAAGCAGCTTCAAGTTCGTCGGTGTTAACATCAGTGAGGATCTCACCTGGTCTACACACACTGACACAGTGCTGAAGAAAGCACATCAGCGCCTCTTCTTCCTGAGACGACTGAGGAAGTTTGGAATGAGCCCCAGCATCCTCAGATCATTCTACACTTGCACTATAGAGAGCATCCTGACGGACTGCATCACTGCCTGGTTTGGAAACAGCACCGCTGGAAACCACAAAGCTCTGAAAAGAGTCGTGCAAACTGCCAGCCACATTGTTGGAGGTGAGATTCCCTCCCTCCAGGACATCTATACCAGGCAGTGTATAAGGAAATCCCGGAGGATCATTAGTGGCTCCAGCCAGCCGTCCCACAGACTGCTCTCTCTGCTGCCCTCAGGAAGACGTCTCCGCAGCATCTGATCCTGCACTAGCCAACAGAGGGATAGCTTTTTCCCTCAAGCTATCAGACTAATGAACAGTCAGAACTAATACACCCTACAGCATGTTCCCACAAAATGGTATGCCACACACTGAACTTTAACAGCTCAACACTGGACTATACATACACACTGCATTTAATACAATAACCTACCCGTTACCCCTGGATACCATCCGATGCACATCCATGACATTTCTGTATCCAGTTCACGTACACTCTGTTGCACCTTAGCATTTTTTTATGCGTATATATATATATGTTTACATAATGTAGAATGTGTACATTCTGTGAATAGTGTATAACGTGTAGTGCTAACTGTATGTATCTATGTACATACTGCGTATAATGTGTAGTGCTAACTGTATGTCTAATAGTACACTGTGTGTACTGAGTAATCAAACAGCCATATTGCACATTTTCACCTTTTGAAGTCTGTATGGTTATATGTTAATTGTTTCTGCAATTTCTGGAGCACGCTCCCAAGAATTTCACTCACCAAGGCACATGTGCTGTGGTGATGTGACAATAAAAGCGTCTTGACTTGATTTGAACTATGAGTTTATAAATTTCTTTTTGTAGCATTGCCATTCTAGCACTAGATTCTCTGTTCAAGCATGCTCAGAGTTGTGCTTATATTTACACTCCTACGTTTATGTACAAGTTGGTAGATCCCACACTTTGTGTGAAACTGTTCTTACGCACTCATTACACACACATCTGTGCGTATGCACTGTTGGTAAATGAGGGCCATGGAATGTAGAGTTCATGCTGGAATTAAAGCCTCCAAATTTCACTGAGCTGAAGCAGTTCTGTCCTCAATTCTGTGGCAAATTATCTAGGTCCATGTTAACAGATGGATCTGAATTCTAACCAAATACTAGGGGTTGTCACAAAACTTACCTCAGGATCTCTAATTTGCAATTAATATTTTTCAGTCCAGTGCAGAGCAATTTCACCCCTGAATCCTGCAGATTATTATTGTTCATGTTCAGCACTTTCAGACTGGTATCTGATCCAAGAACTGAAGCCAGAGCTGGACAGCTTTTGTCTGTTAATCCACAATCATTTAACCTACAAGAGAAATAAATTACATTACAGAGTTAGATACTAGGTATGGCACGGTTCGCTGAAAAAAACTGAACCATTCGGTTCACCACATACGGTTCGGTACACACTGGGACTGCGGTTCAACTTAAATCTGACAAAGCATCTGTAATATGGTTTGCTATTACAGATAACACATAAAACAAACAGGGTTTTCTGGATTCCCAGACATAAAAAACATGGACAAATCATGCACTCTTGTTCAATGTGAATGCCTTATGCTGGAATATGAGCGGCCATTTATTCCGTCATCACCCGGGTGCTGATAGCGCGCGTGCATAGATGAGACCTGAACAGCACACTTTGATATCTGTGTTTAAACTAAACTAATTTAAGCTTTGTCAGTTTAAACATTTAAGAGCCAGAGGACATGAGCTCGCGCGTGAAGTGTGAAGATTTGTGTGTGCGCTCATCCGAAGCGCGCAAACCTGTGCCTCCGAACGCGCGCAAATATAAGCTCTCTCTGAAGTATTGTGTTTAAAATGGACAAATGCACACAAAAATTATGTCGAAATGCCAATTTTGGTAAGTATCCTACAGCAGACATAGCCGGCTGTACGTAGGCCTACTGTATCAGTGCATTCTCTTAAAGTGACAGTCTTTATATTAATCGAACAGCAACAACAAAGAAATCACTCACTGCTCTTGATTTAAAAGCTTTTGTAACTTTAATAAGAACAATCTTTAATTTGTACAGTTAAATATGCGATGCTGTTTAACATTTGATTACTTTATTCAATTTCTGTACCTAAAAACTAATGCTAGACCTCCATTAAAAAAAAAAAATTACTGAAAATCAAGGTTTATTTTATTTGTATCTTTACTCTATTGTATTTATTTGTGCCGTTGCTCGTAGTTAGATAGATTTTTTTTTTAAGTATTGTTTCTCCATAAACATAGCACATACCGAACCATACCGAAACCGTGACTCTAAAACCGTGAAACAAACCAAACCTAGTAAAAGTTGAACCGTTCCCCCTTATTAGATACATGTAATACATTTGTTAAATACAAAAATAAATTTATACCAATTATTTTTAGATGAACAGTAAATACACTGCATATGTATCAGAATTTTATTGAATAAAATTTCCTATATAAAACAAACTAGCATGCTTGAATAAAACTTTATAAAATATGTAAATGAATAATAGGTTTATATCATTATAAACCTTTTCTTTTCTTGTTTATCATATTCTTGAGGAAAAAAAAGCTGGCTACGTGTTCTGTACTAAACTAACAGACTTGTCATGGCACTTGTATACTGTTGTTGTTCTCTTGTTGATCTGATTGCTTCTATTGTTCTCATTTGTAAGTCGCTTTGGATAAAAGCGTCTGCTAAATGATTAAATGTAAATGTAAATCATTAATGGCAATGACTTACACATTTAAAAATACTGCTCTATTATCTGGATGAGTGTCTTGAAATGGAGAATATGGAAGTTAATCATTTACTTACTGAGGTTATGCAAGAGTATATCTCCTTTATAGCAGTAGCTTAAGAAGTTGAACTGCATATTGGAGTAGAAATAACTATGGAACAATGTGTTTTATAATAATATGATGTGCTTCTTCTGTAGCTAAAGACTGCAACAACTTTTTTTTTTTTTTTTTTTACACAAAACCCATGTAAAATAAAACAGAATTGCACTTTCATTCCAGAGGACTGCAGTTTTTAAAGAAAAAAATAAAAATTATTATTAAAAATGAAAATTATGATTTAACCCTAAAAGTGATATGTTTGGTTTATGATTAATAATCACTTTAAATCAGGGTTGTCCAAACCTTCTATGTATCAGTGTAAATAAATGCAATTTTAAGATGAGAACAAAATATGAAAAGTAAGGGATAATGTACATCCAGCCGGTTGTTCTCGCAGAATAAACCCTGACAGGGTGATCAGGACCCCGACACTCATTACAAGGCTACTTGCCACATAAGTAAATAATTAGACTCGAAATATTGATTTGAGTTGAAATATTTGAACGCAAAGCTTCTGTGAAGACAGCCATTGCGAGCAAGCTGCGAATTCAAACTAAACAGACATTTAAGGGAAACGGTGCAGTCAAACCACGTATTACACGACATTTCACCACAAAATAATTAAGGCAATAAAATAAGACGAAAATGTTTTTAAAACCTTACCAGTTTGTTATTTCTCCCATAATCCATTAAAGCTTACAAAACAATCGTAGCAGAACATCAGCAGCTGGGTTTGTATGAAACGAGAGCGAGTCCGCGATACCAGGATGACATAATTAAACAATTGTACACCATTTTGAATCGAGTTTTAATATTTTATAAGCCAAACAAACGGAAAGCTTCCACCAAGAACAAAAATAGTTCAAGCAAGAGTACAGCGCCGACTGCCGTTACCCGGATGAACCTGTGTTATTACCTTTTACAGGTTGTTATCCAGGAATAACATACCTCTGAATTTTGACTGACCAATCAGAATCAAGTATTCCACAGAGCCGCGTAATAACGTATATTAACTTACAGAGCTCTTTTGGAGGTTTTGATGACCGCTGATAATCTAACGAGACACTCGTCTGATTTCTTGAATTTCTGAAGCTCAAAATCCTCCAGCTCCTCCTCTGATGTCAACAACACAAAGACCAAAGCAGACCACTGGGCAGGTGAAAGATCAGCAGATGAGAGACTTCCTTTGCTAAGGTGGGTCTGAATGTCTTTCACCAGAGTTTGGTCGTTCAGTTCATTCAGACAGTAGAACAGATTGATGGATCTCTCTGGAGACAGATAAGCTTCTAATTTCTGTTTGATGTACTGAACTATTTCCTTTTTGCTCTGGTCATTTCTATCTTGCTGCGTCAATAGACCCTGTAAGAGTCGTCGATTTGACTGGAGTGACAAACCAAGGAGGAATCGAAGAAAAAGATCCAGGTGTCCATTATCACTCTCTAGTGCCTTGTCCACTGCAGTCTTGAGCAAATCAGTCATGGTTTCACTTTTGTTTTTCTGTTCTGTAGAGTCTTGATCAAAGACATATTTCTTGTTGATGTCTAGAAACAGATGTGCATAAAGAGCTGCAATAAACTCTTGAATGCTCAAGTGAATGAAGCAATACATGGTACCAAGAACGATCCCTGTTTCCTCCTTAAATATCTGGGTACACATGCCTGAGTACACTGATTCCTTATAGACGTCAATACCACAGGCTTCCAGATCTGTGTCATAGAAGATCACATTGTTTCTTTCCAGCTGATCAAATGCCAGTTTCCCCAGTGAAAAGATGGCATCTTTATCCCAGGAAAACATCTGGGGTATGTGTTCTCCATCATACTTTCGTCTGCTCTGCTTGATCTGAAATCTAGATTGAAAAGTGTGAGTACATTTGTGTCAGAGTCTTAGGAGTGTCTTCAGTATTTGACTCCTGCAGTGTTTTGGATGAGGCATGGCATCAGCCTGATTGTTTTTTCACAACATTATTTCTTTTTCTCCTCTAAAATGTTCTGGAGAACAGTGGCTGAAATCCAGCAGAAGACTGGGATGTGGCCCATGATAAAGAGACTCTTTGATTGTTTAACATGGATCAATTTCTTCTTTGGCCTGATTCTCATCCGTGAATCTTTTTCTGAAGTACCCCCTCCTTTTGTGCATCAGTGAATCCTCGTATCTCTGTCAGCCGGTCGATCCAGTCAGGAGGAATCTTACTGGCAGCTGCTGGTCTGCTGGTGATCCAGAGGAGAGCAGAAGGAAGCAGATTTCCCTTGATGAGGTTCGTCAGGAGAACATCCAGAGAGGCTGGTGATGATACATCAGACCACGTCTCATTATCCTTAAAGTTTCTTTTTACAGGAAGTCGACATTCATCCAATCCATCAAGAATGAACAAGACTTTGAATTGATTTCTTCTTGTAAGGTTCAGTCCTTTTTGTCTCTGGGAAAAACTGAGTTATAAGGGTCCATCAAACTAGTTTTTCTTGCTCCTTTAAGTTCATCTCTCTAAATGGAAAAGGAAATATGAAGCTGATATCTTGATTTTCTTTTCCTTCGGCCCAATCCAGAACAAACTTCTGCACAGAGACTGCTGATTTTCCGATGCCAGCAACTCCTTTTGTCAGTACAGTTCTGATCTGCTTGTCTTGTTCAGATGCTTCAAACAAATTTTTGCACTCAACCTGTATCTCCTGTGATTCATGACATCTGGAAGGAACTTCAATCTGTCTCACACCTCATGTTCAGTATTGACCTGTGTTCACTACAACCCTGAGGGATATAGAGATCTGTGTAGATGTTCTTCAGAAGTGTAGAGTCTCCTTGCTTTGCAATTCCTTCAAATACACATTGATACTTCTTCTTTAGGATACACTTTAGCTGATGAATGAAGATCAGTTCATCTAAACAGAAACAAAAATACAGATTTTTTTTGTCTTATTTTCTCTCCTACATTTTATAAGTGACAGTCTGACAGATAATAGTGACAGATGAGTCTCTTGCCTTCTAAAGTATCAGCAGCTTCATCTTGCTTCATCTCTCTCAGAAAGTAGAGTGTGAGATCAAGAGCTGCTTCTTTCATACTGCATCTGTTCTCATTAAAGTCCTTCACAAAGTATTGCATGTCTTCTTTTTGTAATATTTTCTTAAACTTTTCCAGTTCTTTCTTTAGAAATTTGATTATTTTGCTCTCAAGATCCTACAAAGACAGACAAGAATGAATGACAGAAAAAAAACCTATATTTGGTCAAAATTATTTATTCAGTAATAAAACATTCATCATCAAAAATCAAGTTAAGACAAACATTAATTTATTGTAAATATTAATACAAATAGGCTTTCATTCTTATTTTATAGGTTCTTAAAAAGAAAAAAAATAGAAATAAAATATCTGTCACACTCTTATTCAATATTATTATTAACTATTCTTGAAAATGTGTTTTATTACCTGGAAGATCTGCAGGAGACTGTCTGTAAAATTCTTGCGTTTCTTGTGAGACTGTAAATCTGGATCTAATGTTTCATAATGATGCCTGATAGTAAATAAAATAAATAAAAATGCTGCATTTTTTAGGAAAAAAAATGACCAAAATATTGTGTAAACATTTTAGCAAAGAAAAAAACAATACTGTGATAAATTTATGGACTATAAGTATTATGATAATTATTCTCTGATACACTTTCTGACACAGTCTGTGTGTAAACAAAAATAAACATCAAATACCGTTTGGTTCGTGTTGCTGTTTCTTCACTGAATTTCAGTGGTTCATCCTTTGACTGGTCACTCTTCACAGACACAGAGCTGGACACATGTGATCCTGATCTTACACTAATGACACAAAGAACAAAACACTTTACTACAGTCTCATTTAAAGAGCTTCACTGTTGAGGATGGTAATGAAGCACAGTATAGACATGCATTTGTCATTCTATTATTATGGATAGATGGAAAGACATATTCATGTTTGTCTGCATGGGGGTTGTGTTTTTTGTATTTTCCTGTTAATTTATTTATACCGAGTCCTTGTGACTGCTTGTGTGATTGTGTTTACTGGACAAGAAAGAAAGCTCCAGACTGAGTTCAGTAAAGAGGAAATCAGTGATTTATTGTTTTATTTCATTCATTTCTATCACAAGCATCTAAGTGGAGAAATAAGCCAACACAACATCATAATGTCAAAGATAATAAATAACTTTTGATAGTTGTTCGGTATGTCATCTTGCTTTGACCAGTCACTCTTCACAGACACATGTGATCCTGATCTTACACTAATGACACAAACAGAGAAGAGAAACTTTTCTACAGGAGGTTCATCTGTGTTTTATATTGACACACATTATCTCTAGTTCTTCACAGAAATGTTTGCAGAGTTTTAAAGATAGCAGTCATTCTTGTTTACAGACTCACATTTGTTTAACAATTTCTTTAAAGTACTTAAAATGTGAAAAATATATTTTTGCAAATATTTGAATGATCTAATTAAAGATTTTATTTTTCATTTTTGACTAAAATGGAGAGCAGAAAGGTCAGTGCTACACAGTTCTGTTAGCAAACTTCAATTAAAGGGACCATATGACACTATGTTTTAAAAGTTCATCACTTTGTTTATTGGGTGTAATAAAAGTAATCAATGTCAGATGTCAGGTAATAATTACTGTATATCTGTTTTGACCCCCAAGTTCCAAGTCTGAGCTGAACGCTTTTCACAGAGACTAACTTTTTTATTTTGCAACTTAACATTTCAGATAAAAGATTCAAAAGTTATACTTTTTCTTAACTTCTTCACGGGGTAAACAACTTTATGTCCTGAAGTGTCAACATAAAATACAGTTATTTAGGTGTGGTTTATTGACATTTTATGTACAGTGTGATTTAGGTTGTGGTGTAGCCTGATTGTTGTACACAGGTAAGTCTGGGAGAAAATGCACTCGGCACTTGCACAAAAGCGTGCTGTAAAACACAAGCGACGCTCTTGGGTCGTACGGCTCAGATACAGTAGTTATAAATAAATCTTAAACACTGATTACAAACAAAGCGGGGTTTGCTTTCACATCCACAACACAGCACAGCGGTCATTCCACAACATGACGACACACACTACGAACTGCACTGAAGCCTCGTCTTCTCTTTGTGTAAACCTTTGAACAACATTACGTTAATATTTCAAATTGTGACGCAGACATTTGTGAAATTAATATCTGGACTTCAGTCAAGGCCTTGCTATTTAGGCATTTCTGGATCAGTGTTCTCTGTTAGATAGAATAAATCACTTTACAGGAGACTGTGGACCTTTGTAACTCTGAAGATCCTTACTCCAAACAGATACATTACACACTAAAGAAAGATTAAAACAACAAAAAGCATCATATGACCCTTTAAATTAAGTGTGCAGTCAATTTTAATGTCTGACAATCAATGTACGATCTAAAAACCAAAATCACTGATGTGGAATAATTTACTTAAGTACAGACCCAGTGCTGAAGAGCGACTGTAAAATTACTGTAAATGATGATTTTGATTTTCAATTCTGAGATATTTATCATCTGTTGGCTACTTTTTAAAATATCAATGTTATTTTTAATTAGTAAGTTATGAAGATTTGAAGTTCTGTAAAGCATTTGTTAAAGTTTAGTTTTTCCCAGCAAACCTCTGAAACTGCAGCAGCGTTTAAAATGATTCTCTGAAAACAGACTCAGTCTTACCTCTGTTTCTGTGAGAGACTCATCTCTCCTCTCTTCTCTGACATACTGCAGATGAACACCTCAACACTGAGATCTTTGTGTCTCTGAAGACGATCAGATGTCATCGGTTCTATGACCTGGACATGACAATGAGATCAAGATCATGATAGTTCAGAGGAAGAAATGATGAAGAAAATAACTAGTGCTGAATCTTTGAGTTATCAAGCAATCAATATAAAAATAAAATAAGCTACAATATACTGCCATGTAATAATCTCTTCAGATCACTCACAACAAACGTCTTTATTTACATACACATTACTTAAGAAATTTAAAAGAAGATTAGTTTTGCTTGTGTTTATCCTCTCTCTATATGGAAGAACAGGTTTGATTTGACCTCAGAATACTTTTAGCCTTGCGACTTAAAATGGAAGAAGGAGAAATAAAATAACACTTATGTTATTATATGGCGGTAAAGTTATTTTGACGTTTGACATTCATTGCACATTGCACGTTTTTTTGCCAATTAAACTCTTTGCTGCTGTTATGTTTTGAGCCCAAACTAACTCAGATAGTCATAAATACATGCCCTTTACCGTGCACAAGGCTTAATTTCTAGGATTTTTTTTTTTTTTTTACAAAATTAACCATTTAAATTAATTAATTATAACATAAAACCAATAATAAAATGTTCAGAAAAACATCCCTGTTATTGCACAAAGCTCCATTTTTGGAATTACCATTTTATGTGTTTTATAATAATTTTATAACTTTTAAATGTAAGCAATAATATAAATCCATAAAAACTAATAATTTGAGATAAAGTAATCAAGCCAACTGTAAAATATTTAGAATATTATTCCCTATAATGCACAAGACTTGGTTTTTCAAATTATGCCTTTATTGTTTTTATATACACAGTACTGAATCCATATTTTTCATATGTTTTATATACTGTACCCACTTAAATTAATTAAACTGACACTATTTGAGATAAAGGAATCAAACCAACTGTAAAATATTCAGAATATTATTCCCTATAATGCACAAGGCTTAGTTTTTTAGATTATGCCTTTATTGATTTTGTATATAGTACTGAATCAATATTTATCATGTTTTATATACAGGTCCTTCTCAAAAAATTAGCATATTGTGAAAAAGTTCATTATTTTCCATAATGTAATGTATAAAAAATAAAAACTTTCATATATTTTAGATTTCATTGCAACACCAACTGAAATATTCAGGTCCTTTTATGTTTTAATACTACTGATGATTTTGGCATACAGCCTCCTGAAAACGACCCAAAAATTCCATATCTCAAAAATTAGCATATCATGAAAAGGTTCTCTAAACGCGCTATTAACCTAATCATCTGTGAATCTCAACTAATTAACTCTAAAAACACCTGCAAAAGATTCCTGAGGGGGCTTTTAAAAACTCCCAGCCTGGTTTTCATTACTCAAAACCGCAATCATGGGTAAGACTTGTGGCCGACCTGACGGGCTGCTTTCCAGTAGGAAGGGCCATCAATTGACAACCCTCAAGCGAGAGGGTAAGACACAGAAAGAAATTCTGAACGAATAGGCTGTTCCCACAGAGTGCTGTATCAAGGAGGCAACCTCCAGTGGGAAGTCTGTGGGAAGGGAAAAAAGTTGTGTGGCAAAAAACGCTGCCACAACGGGGAAGAGGTTACAGGACCCCTGAGGAAGATTGTGGAGAAGGACCGATTCAGACCTTGGGGGACATGCGGAAGCAGTGGACTGAGTCTGGAGTAGAAAACATCCAGAGCCAACCCGTGCACAGGCGTGTGCTTTTGAACCAGAAACAGTCGGCAGCAGAAGCGCCTGACCTGGGCTACCAGAGAAGCAGCACTGGACCTGTTGCTGTGCTCAGTGGTCCAAAGTACTTATTTTTTTTTTTTTATTTTCGGATTTTTTTTTTTTTTTTTTTTTTTTTTTTTTTTTTTTTTTTTTTTTTTTTTTTTTTTTCCGGGTATGAAAGCAAATTTTGCATGTCATCAGTATTTTTTTCGGAAATCAAGGGTGTGTGCCAGAGTCTGGAGGAAGACTGGGGAGAATTGAAATGCCAAAAATGCCTGAAGTTCCAGTGTCAAGTACACAGCAGTCAGTGATGGTCTGGGGTGGCCATGTCAGCTGGCTGGTGTTGGTCGCCGTGTGTTTTATCAAAGGGCAGGGTCAAAACCACTGGTTAAATAGGTTTACTGACCATGGTATTACTGTGCTCAATTGGCCTGCAACTCTCCTCCTGACCTGAACCCCATAGAGAATCTGTGGGATATTGTGAAGAGAAAGTTGAGAGACGCAAGACCTCAACACTCTGGATGAGCTTAAGGGCCGCTATCGTAAGCATCCTGGGCCTCCATAAACACCTCAGCCCCCAGTGCCACAAGGGCTGATTGCCCCCCATGCCCAAGACGCCCGCATTGAAGCAGTCATTTCTGCAAAAGGATTCCCGACCAAGTATTGAGTGCATAACTAAACATAATTATGAACACAAATACTAAAGGCATAATCTGTAAAACTACGCATTGTGCATCATAGGGAATAATATTCTGAATATTTTACAGTTGGTTTGATACCTTTATCTCAAATAATGTCAGAATTTAATTCATTTATTTGGGTACGGTATATAAAACATAAGAAAAATGTGGTTTCAGTACTGTATATAAAAAAATAAAGGCATAATTTGAAAAACCATGTCTTATGCATCATAGGGAATAATATTCTGAATATTTTACAGTTGGTTTGATTCCTTTATCTCAAATAGTGTCAATTTAATTCATTTAAGGGGATACAGTATATAAAACATGAAAAACATGGTTTCATTATTGTTTTTAAAAACAATAAATGCATAATTTGAAAAAAAAAACAAGTCCTGTGTGCGTCATAGGGAATAATATTCTGATATATTTATATATTTTACAGTTGGTTTGATTCCTTTACCTCAAATAGTGTCAGAGTTTAATTCAAGTGGATACAGTACATAAAACATGAAAAATATGGATTCAGTACAGTATATAAAAATTTTAAATGCATAATCTGAAAAAAAAACAAGCCTTGTGTATCATAGGGAATAATATTCTGAATATTTTACAGTTGGTTTAATACCTTTAGATTAAATGGTGTTGTCGTTTAATGGATTTATATTATTGCATACATTAAAAGTTGTACAATTATTATAAAACACATAAAATGGTAATTCCAAACATGGAGCTTTGTGCAATAACAGGGATGTTTTTCTGAACATTTTATTATTGGTTTTATATTATAACGACATGTAGTTAAATTGTTCAATTAATTTAAATGGTACATTTAAAAAAAAAAAAAAAAAAAAATCCCTAAAAATTAAGCCTTGTGCAACGTAAAGGGCATGTATTTATGACTGAGTTAGTTTAGGCTCAAAACATAACAGCAGCAAAGAGTTTGATTGGCAAAAAAAAAAAAAAAAAAAAAAAAACAATGTCCCATGAATGTCAAACGTTAAACTAACTTTACCGGCATTAGAAATATTCTTAATTCTACATTTTACAGACTTTTACGCTTCGATCGGCTTTAAACGGTTTGTTTTATTAATATCTTTCTGCTTCTCGGTCATTTGTTACTTCGGCGACAGACAGGTGTAAGTTATAACTTAACAAATCATGCTTCACCCAGCTCTGAAATGCGTTCATCATTCTCCTAAATAAGTTTTTTTTTTCTTTTTGTTTTTATTATGCTTTAAACGCCATATACAAAACAATACAACAGACAAAATAAAGCCAGGGTAACAAAGGATAAAAATAAATAAAGTAATTAAAATAATAATAATAAATAAAAACAAAAACAAAATTCCCAATCATTAGACAAGCATGACCTTTACAATACTCAATAATTTTAAATATAGAACACAAACGGGACCTTTTAATTGCCTTTCTATTAGTACTATGTTGGATAGTACACAAGTAATTTTCCAACTCTTTATAAAACTAACTAACTTAACTAACAAAATAAATAGATTAATAACAAAAACTTCATTATTTACATTTCCATAATTAAAATATCCAAAAACTACATTTCGAAATGCAAATTAAAATGAAAGAGTACCTTATCTTTGATAAACAAAGAGACATCATACCATAATTTTTTAACATGACTACAGTGCCAAAAGATGTGGGATACAGTTTCCAAGTGCAAAGAGCAATTAACATCAATATCCTTCTTAAACTTACTAAGAAAATGTTTAACAGGATAAAATTTATTAATTATTTTGAAACCGATTTCTTTTATCTTGTTTGTAACAAAAAACTTGTGTGGCTAAGTAAATCCAACAAATACTTTCCCACTTAGGATTTCTAACAAATTTAGTCCAATAAGAAATAGAGCAAGGCTTGGAAACAACCTCCTTTAAAAATAGAGAACGAGTAGATTTGTTATTTTTAGTCTGTGAAAAACTAATTTTACCACCTACTGTATCAGTTAGATTGACGATGGGCATATAAGTTAATATCACATTTCTAAATAAAGAAACTATAGCAGGATTAATTGCAGATTAAAACAAGAGAGAATTCCGTGGGAAGTCACAGGAAAATTAAAGTGTGCAAGAAAACTCATCATATGTCATAAGATATCATTGAGTGTTAAACAAATGACACACTAAAATAATACCCTTATCAAACCAGCTTTTCAAAAAAATACGATTGTTCCAAATAAAATAACGCTACATTCTCCTAAATAAGTGTAATGGTGAAAGTATTCAGACTTACTTGCAGTAGTTCAGACGATCTTGTGCTGCAGGAAAGAATCCAGAAGTCTTTTAAAACACTTCGGTTTGTGATCGCTGTTTTAAACACCTGTGTGCGATCTTCACGATTGATGTTTGTCACCTGACACGGACTTCATCTTGGAGAAAATCAAAGTCCAGTTCACCACAGATCTCGTTGCAGCAGCGCCACCACTGAGACAGGAATGTGAAGACAACAAACACACCTGCTTTTCTCCTTCCTCTTCCATTCTAACAGCAGATCCCCAAACTATAAAACAGCTGCACTAGCGCCAACCTGCTGTTTCTTCATATTCTCCCTCATCAATCTTCTCCATTCACCTCCTTCTGCTACATTTGACAACTTGAAGGGTTAGTCGAACAATGGACAGACAAACTCATCATCAAATTATCCTAGAAACCAAACATATCAATATGAAAGGTATGATTCTATGCTGTATAAATTTTATCTACAGTTCATGTTTTTATGGGTGAAGAAATTTCATTACATTTCTTTCATTACAGCAAATAGTTTCTGAATTCATATTGAATGATTTCATTCCGTGATTCTGTAGGTTATGATGAATAATTAAAGATAATATTGAAATGTAGGATTCAATTACTTAGGTCAAAACTCAATTTAATTATAATAAACTTTCAGTTTCTACATACAGAATAGAAAATGCCCCAGTGATTTTCATCTTATTTTCTTTTTTTTTTTTGAATTTATATCTCTGCTTCAGTTTTACAGGTCGCTGTGATGTAGATATATGTGCTTTGGCCAAGCTGTCATTTAAGATTGAAATAGATTTGAATCTAAAGTCTATTAATACGAGAAAAAAAATGAGACTGTAACTCATAAAACTTAGGGGTTTGATAAAGGACCAAAACAGCACGTTTCCTCTTATTTACAGCTGAAATGAACAATTTTATCATTCAATCAAATATTGAGTGTAGTAATTTATGTATTTTAAAGCCGACATTTAAGGAAACGATTAGGACTGACTAATGCATTTAGATCCTTCTTCATTATTTACTGTCTTTCAAGCACTCGTATTCAACAGTTATAAAAGGGATAAGTGCTATATATATCCATTTAGAAGAATCCAAAACAAATAATATATACGAATAATAATAACCATTAGTTCCGACAATTGCTATAAATGTCAGCTGACAGTAAAATGAAGATCATAGTGAGACTGAAGAACAAACAATAACAAGAAATGAGTAAAATGACTACCAACAACCAACAATCAGCAGAATTGACCTCAGTACCCTTCAGTAACTGATAGAGATAAAAAAAAGGAAGATGTGTGATTTTAATTACAGGAAATTTATATAAATATTGTATTAAGCAGCGACATGTCAATTGTAATGAAGCAATAGAAAACTGAAAAATGAGAAGCAGAAATTATTAAATAATTAAAAGTGTTTGTTGAAAATTTTTTAACTGAGCTGTAATATGAGGGGTATAAAAGACTGTATATTTGAAAAAACATCGCTTTTATTGAAGGTTTAACAGAGAAATGGTTACTACTTTAAAAGAGTATTTGTGTGTTTTATATCAGGACAGAGGACAATTAATGGATATGATCGAAGAGAAACATCAGGAACACAGGAAGAAAAGCTGGAGGCCAAGATCTTGTTTGAGCTCGAGACGTCGTCATCCATTAGACTGTAACAAAGGTGAGAGAGAGCGAGCTCTGCCTTTATCTGTTCTCACATGGGGACAGATCTTACAATTGAGTATTGGGCAGAAAATTAGCAGAGTACCTTACCATTGTGAAGCAGAGCATTAACATTTGGCCCCAACATGAGATTATAAAAAGATATGGGCTCTTAGAGAAGATGTGTTGAAACCAAACAAAGGTCACAAATTGAGATTAAAGAGTGATTTTGGATTTGCTATTGAGGAGAAAATGAAGCTAACTTAGAAGAGGCCAAGATATACACTGAAAAAAAGTTTTTCAAGCAGTACTTCATCCAATTAATAATTTGTCTTTCAATTTAATTTACCATTAGTTGTTTTATTTGTCTAGTAATTTTTTTAGGTCAAAACATTTATAAATGTAAATATTTTTCATTAAGAGCTCAACTAAGACATATTTGTTTTGAGGAATGTAAAATATCAGGTTAGACCAGGTTAGATTAACTCTATATTATTTAGTTTATATCATGAGCACGCCTCCTCACACTGCTGCTGCGAGTCCGTTAACGACAACATTTAATTTGTCACAGTAATGTGATTGTGTGTAAAGACCAAGTTGACATGACTGTTGTTTAAAAGAGTAAGTTTAAAGTAATTATTGTTATAAATACATGAATTCTGTTCTATCTAGGTTCAGAGCCCTCTTAACATTAGCCCTTTTCTTGTTTTGAAGACGAAGAAAAAATGGAATGGAAGAGATGCTTTGGAAGTGTAAGTATGGCCCTCATAACTGAAAAAAAAAAGAGGAGCACAGCTAACGATATATAAACATGATCCCTTTCCCGTTTCACAGGACCAAGTTTTCAGACCTGAAATGAATGGTCAACGCTGTCTTGACTGATATATATCTTGTACTGGCACAATCTTAAAATAGATCAGTGTCATTGTCGTGTGCGCCCCAAAAAAAAAAAAAAAAAAGAGGCACATCCAGTAAAGGAAGTTTTTAAGGCAATTTTTATATTAGTTATTTAAATACCACCTGATTTAAACCAGGTCCTTCGTCCCTCGTTAAGCTAAGCCCTGTCTGTGAAAACACTGTCTCTGTCTTCAAACATGGAAGTTAGACAAGAATGAAAACCAATGTCGCTGTTTCAAATCAGGCATGTAAATACATTAAATACTTTATGCACTAACATGTACACTTATATCACCTCACTAGCAGGACTATATAGTTTTGATGCTCTTGGTTTTGATTTTGAGAGTAAAACTGTTAATGCTAGTTTTTTCATGTTTTAAGAGGAAAATGTTTCAGAATAAAAAAAATTCAGTGTTTTGTTGTGTTTTCAAATTAACATTTGGAATTGAATTAAAATACAACAGAAAATTACACGGAATGTTCCTTTATTGTTTGCTTTTTTTCGTAATTTTCTAGTTTAAACAAAATGAAAAAAAAAACTAAAAAAAACAACTGATTATAGAGTTAAACTGGGAAATTTCAACACTGAAAAATGTTTGATTAATCCAATTACAAAAAAAAATTCGGGTAAATGATTCACATATATATTTTTTAACCTGAGCCAATGTGACAATAAATAACGGGCCTGTTTCGTAGCTGTCTATAAAACAATAAAAACAAATTTCTTAAATGAGAATTTTTGTTTGCAATTAAATATCATATTATATATCTATATATTTATAGATATAATATATATATATATATATTATATATTTATATATATAATGAAAACAAAAATTCTCATTTAAGAAATTTGTAAATATTTGTATATATAGGATCAAAAATAGAATTTAAATGAATTGTCTTTCTTCAAAAAGAAAAATATACTTTGTGCCAGGTTTTATAAAAATAGTTTTCATAGACATAGAAAATATTGTCTAGGGCAAGTTAATTTTTTTTTATTGGCCTTAAACATTTTAGTAAAATTAGGTGTGTGAATCATTACCCTAAAATTTGTAATTAAATGAATGAAACATTTTTTTCAGTGAATTATATAAAACAGGACAGATATGTTCGTCTTATGTCTCTCAAAAGCTAATGAAGGCTAGCTAATTTATTTGAAGGCTGTTTTGTGAAAATTCTGGTTCTTTACTGCTGCTCATTACCACATGAAAGGTTCTGACAGCCACCAGTCTACAACCAGCGTGTGTCTTCAGCTCTATACCAGTTGTGTCCATCAAACTTGCAATGATTCCTGAAGATGTCCGTGTACACCGGACTAATGTGGGTATTTTCTGGAAATGTACTGTTTTGTGTTAACTCGACTGAGGTCATTTGACACATACATACGACAAACCTGACAATCCACATGCACGTTCACCATGACCCAGATCTGACCAGATTTGACCTTTCATTTGCAAGTGAAGTCATATACATCTTCCTAGCGATGATGTTCACAAGAATAGGATTTACATTTAGTAGGGTCTTTACGCTGTGTATGATATAAGAACAAGTATGTAAATTGAACATCTTAAACGATGTTACTTTCAGAGTTTGTCCAAAGGTTAGGATTTGCTTTTTCAGAAGTCAAGAGCGCGATAGTTTGTAACGGAAATCATTCGAATCAGCCAAGACATGTGCTTATCTGGGCTGCTGTGAGGGTTTGACTTGTGACTTTAAAGGGTTCATGAAACCCACTGTTTCAGCACTGGTAGTCCTCTCCACCGTTTAAACAATACAAACAATGTTGGTCGTGGTTGCTGCGAGTGCGAGGGGGAAGAGGAGAAAGGATTAGATGAGAAAGGAAGAGGACAGAAACACACAACAAGCGGTGGGTTAACCCACAGTTTCAATTTCAGGATCATCGAAGCATAAATAAATGCAATCTGTTTGCACTCTGCAGCAAAACAAAATCATGAACGCGCGGCCTGCAGCTCTGATAACTTTTAAGGCTTATTCTGCTGTGTTTATATAAGTCTTTTGACAGGTTTTCATGGAGCTGTAAAAACGGTAATGTTCACCAAGTGAATGAATCGTGTTTGTGCCTAACTCTTATTACAAAGCAAAAACAAACCCTCTCCTTTGATCCATGAACATTTCTCTCAGTTAATGTACACGGTCTCACAATCTGAAGCTCTGTCAGAGCAAAATCAACACATGCTGTTGTGAATAATAAGAGAAGCGTCTTCTCATAGGACAAGAACACGCAGCCTCATGAATAATTTAAAAGATATATAACAAAAACGATCAGTTCTGGCTCCACCTATCCTTGCAGGACTGTCCCTCGTCGTCAGCGCTCTTCTCTCCGCACCGTTGCTATGCGACAGAGCGCTAATCGGAAACACCTGGTGACGGGATTAGGAAAATCCTGCGCAAAGGCGGAGCATCTCCACGCACTTTCGGAGGACCCTTCGTGCACTTCGGAGGTCCTGGTCTTCGAAGTCCGTGGCCTTCGAAGTAGGTGTGCACACTCAACTTTGGGACACAGATGTAGTGATGGGAAGTTCGGTTCTTTTCCGCAAACCTGTTCTTTCGGACAGTTCGATTCAATAAACCGATGAAAAAAACGGTTCACCGGTTCTTTTACGCTCGACGTAATGACGTCATTGGCGATGACTTAATGGCATCAAGTACATCAAACATTCAAATATATAAAGTCAGTAATCATAACTTTAGTCAGTTAAAAACCTCATAATCATGAAAAGTTTACAATTAAGTTTTGCAACAACACACCCAAATACAGTAACAGCAATAATGTGCATATGAGGATTTAAGTCTTGAAGAAATAAATAAATTAGGTGTCATCAGCGCAGAAACCATGATCCACTTACTATACATAATCCATTGCGATTTATTTGTTATTAAATAAACTTACGTTTCGCCAGATTGCACTTCATTCAAGCCTTCGGTTTACCCGCGCTCATAACATTAGGCTTGTTTGAGATGAGCAAAATCTGCGCAGAACCGATCACCGGTGATCACCGCGAGATGCATGCCGGTTAGAAAACGTGTCCGAGTTACGTCCGCCTTGCTCTGATGTCATGCTGACGTGTGCCAAAAAAAACTTTCGCGACCGCGAGGCGGCTGTGTCCGGATTGAGCAGTCGAAGCGCAGTTGCTCTCCACCGACTGCGCTATTCAAAAGCATGATGGGAAACGACTGACTGACGACACAGCTTCATGCTCATTGGCTGAGAATGTCAACTGATACATTTTCTCTTTATTCTAAGAATTAGATTACCCATTTATATACATGCGAACTAAACAAAAACAAAACACGCCTAGTGAAGTTAAGAATTAGGACATGCGTTTATTTTATTTAATTTTTTTCTTAATTGGAATTCTTCCTTGTTGTAATTTTCACTTTATTATATTATATGTTTGTGTGAATTAATAAATCAATCCATTAAATATATACATGCACACATACATATCTAAATGGACTGTTTAGCCATTATGCCTCATCTTTGTGTGGTTTCATCTGAGAAGTGGCAGGGTCTGGCTTAAAACAAGGGAAGACATTCTGAAGAATGTTTGCTACAAAAAGCTTTGACTTGCATAGTATGGAAAAATACTATGGACGTGAAATGGTGGGCAGAAACCTGCTTGTTTGCAAACATTCTTCTAAATTTCCTCCTTTGTGTTTCAGCAGAACAAAGGAATTGATGCACATGATGACAAAACAGTGATATTTCGATTACATCCACTTCGTCTGCGATAAAAAACGCGAACGCGATCTCCTCAATTGCTGATGTTTGCAGGCGACAAAACAGTGAGATTCAGGAAGTGTCCGACTTCAAAGGTCTTTTTTTGACCCCTCCCCTTACTGCAGCCGCCTACTCTCGCCTACATTTCAGGCAAGGCAAGGCGCATCTCAAACAAGCCTAGTAGCATAGAATCAGTTCAGAATCAGTCACCAAAAGAACCAGTTCGGTTCAGATGCACTGTGTGTCAGTCTGCTTCACACTGAATCACGCATGCGCAGTATCATCAGCTCATCGGTTCTCAAATCGGACGTGTCCGACAGAAACGGTTCTCGATTCAGTGTACTGGTGATCCGAAAACCGATGCAACCGGTTCTTGACTCGAGAATGAGAATCAGCTAATCGGTTCTCAAATTGGATGCGTCCGACAGAAACGGGTCTCGGTTCAGTGTACTGGTGATCCGAAAACCGATGCAACCGGTTCTTGACTCGAGAACAAGAACCGCTCCAGCAGTAGGCGTGTACATTCGTTATCTGGTCCGGCTCAGTGTTCATCTTCAGTTCTCTCTTCACAGCAGTTCAGTCAGTGTACTGTTTGAGTAAATTAATTACTCCGGGATATTGGTTTATTTTGACTCAGAGGGAGTGTCAGCCATGTTAAAAAGTTAACAGCTTAAGTCATTTGTGGATTAATGCTTATTGGAGACGCGAACAGTTTCAAACGATTCAGTTCACTAAGAAGAACCGGTTAAATCGAACGATTCGTTCGCTAACCGGACATCACTACTGTGAAGCGCATTCACGAGAGTAACAGTTCGGGCATCACGTGAATCACTAGGTAAAAAAATAAATAAAAAAAAACATATAAATACTGTTCAGGTGTTTGATTTCTTGCACAGACCGATTGTTTTGTGTCTTTACACATCAATGTATCGTCACGAGCTGCAGGGTTTAATTTGGATTTTTTTTATAACTATGTAGCTTTATAGCTTCCACATTTAATGCATTAAAATAAACTGAATTTTGTATTTATTTAATTTATAAAATCATACATTCAATACTAAGGGAACTGTCCCAGGTAGAGTTGTTTTACTGAGAAAGCGGTGTATTAAGTAAAACAGCACACTTGTTGTTTTAAGCATTTATTGAGAAATCGTTTATAACATGTATAAGCAAGAGCACATAGAGATGACACATGTATTAGTGAGAGCGCTGAAGAGAAAAGAAGCTGGGCATTACCTCAGCGGCTGTGTTTCAGATCAAGTGTAAAAGACAGCAGAGCAAAGAATCCAGAAGAAGAAAAATTTGAAAATGCAAGGCCTTTAATAAAACACTTCTGATGGGATTTCCAGTATGATGTCAGAAGACACTGGATCCACCTGCTGTCTATAAAAGACTGAAGTGATGATGAAATCAGATGCTGCTTCCAGACCTGAAGAGCTCTCCGGCTCCAGAACCATCGCTGATATTGACTTGAGCAGAGAACTTACTCAGATTTTATGCTTTATTTAATACTTATACAGTAGTTGTAGAATATTTACTAATTGTAATTAATAAACTGACTTGTAGTATATAACACAAGTCTGCCTCCCCTGGCATTGATTTATAGCTATGAACAGAGCACGGAGAAGTCTTCTGTGACCGGTTTTGTGAATATGAAAACTCAGATGCTTGTGAGACAAAGATAGAACAGATTTGACTTACTTTACCTCCCTGAGAATAAATAAAAATAGGGTAAGGTGTAGGAAATTTAGCACAATATATATTTTAAACATCTCTAAATAATACAGTTTTTTACCTTTTAACTTTGCTTTGATATGAGCTACTCACATATCTGCAGAGAGAAACAAAAACAAGCATGTGAGCGCATAGGACATGATAATTAAAAATTCTAAAAAAAAATCCAAAGAGATATTAGTATTGAAACACATCAAATCAATGAAATCCGATGTTTGTCTGTTTGTGCTTCAGTGAAGACAGCATTAATTTAGAGGTGATTAATGACTGAAAAACAAGTGCATTCAAAACTGTTTGAAACACACACCAGCCAATCAAATCGAGTATTCAGACAGACCACGTTGACATTAACCACCACAGTTTCTGTCTAGAGTTTTTTTTTCTAGCTGACTATGGAGTTTATGTACACTGAAAAAAGTGCATATGCCTTATCATTACTCTAAAGAACATTTTATACTTGATCCCACTTAAATAATTTACGTTTCTGTCTTGTCATTGAGTTAAATTACATTTTCTGTTTAACTAACTGAAAGTAAAAGTAAGTTTTGTTGGTGTAAAGTATTTGCTTCACATCAAATCAAGAAACTTGTGTTCTGTGAAAACCACGTGACAACTGACATCATTGAGGTTCGGTTTCAGAGTTTCCTGATCGACTGCTTCCCTGCGTCTCAGTGTTCATACTTATACTACGCCCTTAAAGTATGTACTCTTTCGGTGAAGAAAAAGTACACACTTTTGAGTGTGTAGTAGAAGAGTAGGCAAGCTTTGGGACATACTATCACGTCACACAATTGCGTCTTTAAAGGGTCGCTCTGTAGCACCTGTTACACACACCCTGTCACTGTAAACTGACCTGTCAATCATCTTGTAACAATTAATATCCTCCACATTTAGTTTAACTTCCTACTGTACTGGAGAGAAAAAGTAGCAGCTTGTTGATCTGCCAGTCACTCTGCTCCTATTTTCTGCATAATGATGTGTAGCGTGAACCAGACAAATTAAAGATTCGAGAGCCGAATTCCACAGAAAGGGAGGATGTTGTAAATCAACTCCCAGCACCACAGTCTGATACCACTCTTTCACCAGAACAGCTTTCACCTTAACACCATTAGAAACAATTATTGACAATTTCAATTCGAAGAAGAGATTGTCTAATTTGGGCAAGTAATCGCAGAGATGGACAGTCTGACCCTCACATGTAAATCCATGAGAGTAAACAAGATCGTTGGATTGACTTCCCCCCCACCTAGCAAAACCAGACTGAAAAATTCCTAAGGAGACCTGTTAACCTCTCTGGTCTTCACAGGACATATCCTTACTCCCCAGAATGGCACAGAGACTAGCCTTCCATGCATATATGCACCAAATGAACTCAAAAAAGACTTCTAAATTGATATCAGTCCATTGCTTAACTCCATATCATTTATGTAACCGACACATTTGATTTTAATGTTTCTAATCACTTTTTTTGGTATGTCTTTTTAAATAACTCTTGAATAGCTTAAGGGATCATATTCATGTTTAGTATGTGTGTGTTTCGAATATTCTTGCTTGAAACGTTTCTGACCATCATTATTTGTCAAATGTATCATATTCTTGTATATAGGAATCATGTCCAAATTATACCCTGCAAGAGCAGGAAAATTCGGACCACGAGCTTGATAAGATAACATATGATTTATGAATGGGTGGGACAAACATCGCAACACACCAAGAAAAGACAAATATCTAATTGGTCAGCACAACATTTGAAGGTGTGGCCAAAAGGCCAGTTTAAATACTCAGGACACCATCAAATTGTTGCTTTTAGCTTTGAGCTGGCGCGTGTTAGCTTTTGCTATCATCATGCCGGCTTTTAACCTGCTTTTTAGTCATGCTTTGGTCATCACTTTTAAAGCGTTCTTCGAGCGCCGTTCCACAGCGGCTTCGGCCTGTCACGCCTGCTGGCTTACTTAGCCACGATGAGAAGAAAAACACCACCGAGCCCTCGTCAAACTTTACTTCTGTTCTTTTAACTCACTTAGTTTCTTTCTTTTCCTTTCCGTTTGAGAGTTTCGTGTTCGAGTTAAGTTTGTAACCCGTGCCTGACCTCGAGCGCCCGTCTGAAACTTCAACCAGCCCACAACTCCGCATCTTCAGCCAAACGGGCTTCCCAAGACGTCACTTCAACGACTACTGAACTTCCAGCCATCAGCACCTCGGAACCCCATTTTTCAGCGCAGCAAAGGGAACCCGGTTACACAGCCATCACAAGTACGTACCTCATAACTCTGATCTGTACTGTGTTATCTACTATAATTTTTAACCTAATTGAGGAACTCATGTTGAGGGTTAATTAAGTTGATTGATTGGTTGTTCATGTCTATCAATTCCCGTATTGCTGTACACTTGGGATTTTCACATTTTCTTCTTTTAACATCATTCTTTTCTAACTTCCCTATCTTCCTGCCACTTTTGTGAATGTGTGAGTGCGTTTGCTTATTTGTTAGAATTAGTTTAATAAGGTCTTAGATTTATCTAATAAAGCCTTATTTATATTGAAAAGAAGAATTTCTTGTGTTTTGTGCTCACCAGTAATGTCTTAAACTGCCGACTTGTTTACGGGTGCTAATTAATAGTGTTTTTCACTATACTTAGATTTAATATCCATCGAGATTGATGTTAAACGGCTCGTTCAGTGAATCGCTGGCCGTTTCAGTGATCATGCCGTGAACAGTGATTCTGTTCAAATTCCCTTTAAAATCTAATGGATTCCCTTTGAGCTAAATTGATCCTGTTTCCCTTCCAGATGCCTTTAAAAGTTAATGACCAAAGGAGGTTTCTAAAATTCACATTGCTGTTGCATGAATTTTTTTTTTTTTTTTTACCCAGATTACATTGTGTGCTGATTGCAGAGGGGGAAAGAGTACACAATATATTCTACTCAAGGTAAAAGTACCATTACATGAATGAACTTTTACTTAAGTTACAAGTAAAAAGTACCGGTCTAAAAATCTACCTCACCAGAGTAAAAGTAAAAAAGTAGCTGCCTTTAAAAATTTACTCAGAGTAAACAAATTAATTAGTTACATTGTTAACAGTGGGCGGGAGGCAAAAATGGGACACGCCACGGGTGTCGAACTCAGTTCCTGGAGGTCTAAAGTCCTTCCCAGGTTAGCTATAACCTTAATTAAACACACTTGATTCCAGATGAATTCTAATCATTTAGGCTTATTTGACAACTAACATGATAGGTGGGCTGGAGCAGGGTTGGAACTAACCTGGCCGTAGGGCTACGGCCCTCCAGTAACTGGCCCTGACACCCTGGGATAGGCTCTATTATTCTCAAACTATATACGTTTTAATTGAAAGGAATCAGTTATTGTAGAATAATAAGACATTAGGGCTGTGACCAAGGCAAATCAGATATCAGACGACTCATGCTTTTTCACTGCAGATGAAATGCAGAAGCTTCATCAGAAGTGGAATTTAGATGTATTGTACCACGCTGGTTTAGTGCAGGAGGACAAGAATGCATTTAACCTGCCGTTACCAATGCATATGAATAATGTTTTTGAATAGTTCAAGACATAAAATGTTGAATACTCATTGAAAAGTATTAAGAAATTGATTATTAAAAAAAAAATCAAACGATACTTTAAATGGGTGAATCACTAAAATGGCCAGTATGTGTTCAGCAAGTCACTGTGAAATAAGTGAGTCATGGAGATTGAAACGAATCATTGAAACGGTTGATTATTCAAGGAACGAAACACTGTTCATGTTGCTCTGAGAGACGCAACAAACCGGTGCTTTGGTGGTTGGGGTTTGGAGATGTTTTTGTTGTAGAAATAGGAGGCACAAAAACAGGCAATATGGTGACTAAAACGCTAGTTACCCTCTTAATTAACTTGTGTAATGACCTGTTCTTATATATATCTATATATATATATATATATATATTTCTTGTATACATCGTAGAATGATACATTTGGGAGAGAAAAGACGTCATTCTTGTGTGTGATTTTGATTTAACTCAATGAATGCTATAAATATGTTAATTTTCTGCCCACTATATCTTCAATTTTTGTTTATCATTCTAAATGCATTTTAACAGAACTGAATCACACAGTGACAGAAGCGCACTAGTAAATGCGCTGGCACATCATGAAAACAATAATGTAGATATTATCGACCGACGATATATATCACACACCCCGCACCACTGTCCTTTTGGCTAATTTTGTGCAAAAACTCTTGCTAAAAATGTCAAAGCTTCATTTAACCACCAATTGCAACGGTGCAATTATTTACCTTTTTTTTTACCCTCGACATCGTGCTAAGGGTTGATGTCTCGTCAGATTTTATAGCTTCTAGTTTGGTACTGCCTAGGCAGCGCAGTTTTAACACTGCAATAAGATAAATATTGCCGATGGGTTCACTTCATTTCCTTCAAGTTCAACTTTCAAAATGGGGGGTTTCGTTTTTAGCTGTGTCTGCACCACTAACACCCTGTTTTGTTCCGTCTGCATCTATCTTTCTTGTGATTTTAGCGCCAGTTTGCTCTCGCTGCCCATTATGTGCTGCAGAAGTTTCCAGATTTATTTTTTTTTTTTTTTTTTTACTCAGTAATTAGATGTGTTTTTAAAATGTAGCGAAGCACAATACTTCAAAACGAAAAATAGACTTGAGTAAAAGTAGCATTACAGATTTTAAAAATTACTTTAAAAAGTATAAGTGGCCACAAAAAGCTACTCAATTACAGTAACGCGAGTAAATGTAATTCGTTACTTTCCACCTCTGATGATTACTAACTCAAATCCCTTTATGTAAACCTCTCTACCGTTGATCGCACGCATCCGCCACGTTTGTAGTTTTTAACGCGTTTTATTCATGTTTGTAGTTTCTGGATCGAACTCCTTTGTCAAAGCTTAATGGATGGTGGGTACTTTTAAGCCATTGGAGTGTGCACGATTCACCTTTAAAAAAAAAAACAACCTGAAATGGTAGACCATCCGACTCTTTTTGGCATACTTTTCAGCATACTATGCTTTGGGGACACACCCTATTTTAATCTCTACATACTATTTAGATGGATATAAAAAATACTTGAGACGCAGTTAAGACCACAGCTGACACACAATTTCTTTATGTCGGTGTGTAATTATACCAACTGTTACTACTGTTGACATATATAATAATGTGGTCTAAGTTTAAATGTTAAAAAAGAAATGCATCTTAAGACATCTTGCCATACCAAAATTGGACGTTTCTGTAGAATGACCGTTAACCCCTGTTGTGCCGGAATCGGGTGACCTCTAGTGAAAACTGTGACCAGGGGTCTCTGTTCAGCAAATGTTCTCGCGGGAGCGCGCACACGTTACATTAGAAACTGAACCGGAATGATCCGCGTCAGAGGAGCTGAGCGGTGTGTAAAAGATGTTTCATGTCTTAATGCTAGAGAAAACGTCGACTGAACAAACTAGATATTGTCACGAGCATCTAAATGCTTATATAGAAAAGAAATGAAACATTAATGCTGCTGCTGTCTGCTAACATTTTAGGCTACCACTAAGAATTGTTTCCTTATGAGATGTTTAGCGCTTATTATATATAACATATTCTGATTACCTGATAAATGTAGGTCTTTATTTTTATTACTGTTTACAGTAATTACCCAGTAATGTTGGAGATCCCACAGTTTGCTCTTACAAATGCATATGATGCTGTCACTGAATCTGACCAAAAAAAAAAAAAAAAAATCATAGCTATCAAAATGTTACCACACTTTATTTAATAAAGAAACGGTTGGTGAGACACAAATCACAAGACGACATTCAAGTAGCAATAATTAATGGTCATTTTTATTAAATAAAGCCGATTTTCTTAATCTCTCCAGTACCCAAAGCAGACAGGTTCTGGTACCCATTAAAGGGGAAATCATGTTTATATCACGTTTATAATGGGTTTTAAGGGGATTTCTAAGTGGGCCATTGACACAAAATTTCCACCAGATGTAGCCATCAAGCCAAATATTGAATTCATACAAAGAAATCAGAACATTTAAGGATACAAGGTGAGTCATAATAAATAAAGTGAAATGACTCAGGGAATAAGTATTGAACACACTTTATTTAATACTTTGTAGAAAACCCTTTGTTGGTGATTACAGCTTCTAGACGCCTCTTGTATGGAGACACCAGTCGTCTGCATTGCTCAGAAGTGATTCTGGCCCATTCTTCCACACAAATGGTCTTTAAATCTTGAAGGTTCCTTGGGCCTCTTTTATGAACTTTGATCTTAAGTTCTCTCCGTAGATTTTCTATGGGATGTAGGTCAGGTGATTGGCCATTCAAA
>NC_056618.1:12439260-12439439 GCF_018340385.1 Cyprinus carpio
TGTTCTTGGGGTGTTGGGCAGTGCCATTTCTTCTCCAAACATGGTGTGTAGAATGACTGCCAAAAAGTTCAATTTTGCTTTCATCTGACCATACTATTGTCTCCCAATGATCCACAGGTTTCTCCAAATGCTCTTTCGCAAACTTTAACCGAGCCTCAACATGCTTTCAGTGGGGGATC
>NC_056618.1:12439793-12439947 GCF_018340385.1 Cyprinus carpio
CAGAAGGTGATCGCCCTGTTAATTTTTTCGAATCCTGGCTGCCGAACTCTCTGGGCATTCAAACGAAATCTGGCCGCATGAAGATTGAACGAGCCCATCGCGTTCCAGGCAGAGCTCTCAAAGACGGCATCCCCGTATCCAAGGGCAGTTTTGT
>NC_056618.1:12440663-12440790 GCF_018340385.1 Cyprinus carpio
TTCTTTTGTCGTTCAGGGTCCCTTTTACACTGAATTGCGTTTTTTGAACCATTTCAGAGTAATTACTGGTTCTAATCTGAGTACCAGTTTGTACTGTTTCTTGTATTATAGTTACGTGTTTATTGTT
>NC_056618.1:12440849-12441009 GCF_018340385.1 Cyprinus carpio
ATGTTAACATGGGACTGTATTTCTGCTATAGGAAACATTTTTGTCGGGATTTGTTTTTGTTCTTATTCTTTTTCTCCCTTATTATAAAACATGTCAGTTAGTATGCTTAAAATTTGTTCCTGGAACGTTAATGGGATACATACACCCGTGAAGAGGAAGA
>NC_056618.1:12443309-12443511 GCF_018340385.1 Cyprinus carpio
TGGTTCAGTTCTTTTATATGGGCTAATAAAAGACCTCGCCTTAGGATTAATATATTGCGTTTACCAGAGGATATGGGTGGCTTGGGTCTTCCGGATATTAGAAGATATCAACTTGCTGCCCATTTACGTTATATAACTACCTGGATTTCTGAAGACCCAACTTCATTGTGGCTGGATATAGAGTCCTTTCAATCACAAGTCC
>NC_056618.1:12444509-12456381 GCF_018340385.1 Cyprinus carpio
GGCCTTAGATTTGTCAGGCAGGCCTTCCTTTGACGTACATAGCGTGCTCTCCGAGTGTTAGTAATCATTAAGTAAACGAGTCATTTATTCATTCGTTTGATTCGTTCAAATGGCTGATTCATTGAGGAGTGAAGTAAAGGGTTCTTTATGAATGGTTCATTGAATCATTGGCTTGTTCGACTTGAAGCGGATCATCACCATCAGACCGATCAGTGTGTGACATCAAAGAACCGATCGGTCTGTGCAGCGCCACTTCAAAGCTAATGCATGTGCCAATGGTTCAACCATACAGTCTATGGGTTCAACGCGCAAAATGGTTCACCAAATTCATTCAAAACGTGGATTAAGAAATGAAATGCTGCTGTGGGTTGCTCGGGGAATGAACAGTTCTGATTTGTCTTCATCTTCTGGTTGGCAAAATTTAGTAAAACATTCAACACTGTGTCTAAAATAACACAATATTAACTTCTTAATGAACTTTTGTATTAGATGAGGATCACATTAAACAGGGGCATTTTGCCCCATATCAGAATTTTGTGGGATATTCTCTAGGCTCCATCATTCAGTAAGTTGTTGCTCTGCCTCAAATTAGTCATCAATCGACTGTGCTGAAATGGCAGATGATCCACAGGCTCAAGTGGGCCTGGTGTCTTGCTACTAATTTTAACGTTGCTATTTTCTCCATAATTAATAAATCTTTGATTAACATGCTAAATTATCAGAGAGATGATATATATATATAGATGATATATATTTATATTTAATCCTTAATCCTTAGTATATTTTTAATTTTAAACAAAAAAATATATAAAAGTTAATAAATGAATATATATATATATATATATATATATATATATATATATATATATATATATATATATATATATATATATATATATATATTCATACTCAAATACTTATATACACTCTCTCTGTCTATATTATGAAAAAAACTTGTAGAAGAAAAATTAAAAATATATATAAAAGTTAAATTCCTATTAGTAATTCAATGTTGCCATGTTTCTCTATTCCACACAACAGCTGAGTGAGTGCATTTATACAGTGACCTACAATCATAAACAATACAGTCGAGATCTCAAGGTGGAGCAGAGTGATAGCAGAGAAAAGTATCAGTTAGCATCAAAAAGAAGCGAAGATGAAACCATTGCAGATAGCAGCCGGGGGGAGGGGTGAGCGTAGGTTACGGAAAGATGACATGTGGAGGGGGGTAAGTGATGTGTCAGGAACCATGTTGAGGTTAAGAGTGAGGAGGAAGTGATCTGGAGGTGTGCAGTGGAGTAACCAGTACATGATCAGAGAGCAGTGTAGGTGTGTAAATAAGGGCCAGTTAGTTTGCCTGATTGAGTGAGTAGCAGTAGTAGAAGTACTGTTACTCACGATGAGATCTACTTGTTGAGATGGTGAATCGGTGGAATATTTAAAAAATGTTTAAAAAGAACTGACAAGAATATCATTAAAGTATCAGGTCGATAAGGAAGATCGCGAGTAGTGGAAAAAAACAACTCATATCCATCTTTTCTTGTACATGATTTGTCTGTTATTACAAAAGAAAAAAAATCACAAATGTAGCAGAAGGAGGTGAATGGAGACGATTGAGAGGGGGAGAATATGAAGAAACAGCAGGTGGCGCTCAGTGCACTGTTTTAGTTTGTGATCTGCACTGTTAGAAGGAAGAAAGAAGGAGAAAGCAGGTGTTTGTGCTTCACATTTCCTGTCCAGTTGGAAAGGCGCTGCTGCACGAGATCTGTTGTTAACTGGACTTTGATTTTTCTCTCCAAGGTTAAGTCGTAAGTCAGGTGACAAACATCAATCGTGAAGATCGTTATAGGTGTTTAACAGCGATCAAACTGAAAGTGTTTTAAAGACTTCTGGATTCTGTCTCTGCAGCACAAGATCGTCTGAATCCATTGCAAGTAAGTCTGAATACTTTCACCATTACAATTTATTTAGAGAATGATGAACGCATTTCAGAGCTGGCTTGAAGCGTGATTTTGTTAAGTTGGTAACTTACACCTGTCTGTCGCAGAAGAAACAAAACCTACTGAGAAGCAGAAAGATATTAAAACAAAACCGCCTATAAAGACGATCGACGTGTTAGCAAAACATGCTCTTTACAAGTCTATATACATATCTGTAAAAATATAGCATTAAGAATAATTTCTAAAAGTAAGTTCTTTTATTTTAGTGATCTGGAAGAGATTATTACATGGCAGTATACAAGTTTGTAGTATATTTTATTTGTATATTCAGGGGTGTAACTATCCAGTGTTAGGGGTATGTATAAAAATTTTTTTTGAGCCCCCCCCCACTTTTTAAATAAATAAGTGTGCTGGACATCATCATGTATGGGCTTAAAATAATAAATGTTTATTTTTAAAGTATATCAAACAGCTAACTAAGCTACCATAATGGTGGCTGGTATTGTATTATCACACATATATATATATAGTATATATATATATATATATATATATATATATATATATATATATATAGCACAGATCTTAAAGATAGAGAGAGAGAGATGTGACCCTACTACACAGCTACATGTCACCCAGAAGATGTAACAGTAGCCTATATGTCTGGATTAAAGCACAGCTAACATGAACAGCTAATGGTAAAAAAAAAAAAAATCTATTTGTTTCCATGATTAACCAGCCTTATTGCATAAGTAATGTTTTCCAGCTTCTAGTCTATGCATGTATGCCAAGTATTATATTTACCAGTTGTTATTTTACTCTTTACTAAAATTGAGATAGCGTCATGCATGGATTGGTACCAAAGGGTTTAACCAAAAATCTAAAATGTATATATCAGCAACATTATTTTGCAGTAAGTTAGTAAGCAATTGCCAAATAACATTAATATTTGCAAGCCCAAGTTTGGTAGCAAATCTATGCATGATTCCACGGTAAACCAGAGATATTAAAGTTGCTTTCCAGATTCTTGCTACTTATTGTAAATGCTACCTTACATTTTTTCAGTTTTCAGCTCAGCATCCTGGGTTTTGCATATTCTAAGCTAGCTGCATATTCTGTCTGCTACATTCCCAGTAAGTTAGCAAACGCCAGCTAGTCTGTTAACATAAATATCGTGATTTGCAAGCCTCCAAGCATAGACGCCACATTTTAAACCTACCTAAGTTGCCTTTCACCATCCACTTATTATATTATAGCTGCTGTTAAGGCCCCTGGACATGCCATCTCCTTTTCCCTCTTTCTTTTTCTATTTTTAGTCCCCTAATATCTTTTTTTTGCTTTATCTATCTTTTTCGAAGTTTCAAACAACAACTCACTAATGTTACTGCTGCTCACTTCAGCGCACACGGCTACCACCCACTGCGGGGACATTACCCTTCTATGTCTAAATTCTTTGATGGAATCTTATGAGGGCACCGGGCCTCTAACCTGTTAGTCCTCTAAAATGTATATAACTTTTTTATATATAACTTTTATATAAATATATATTACTTTTATTATTTAAAAAAAAAAAATTAACTATCGCTTCTACATGCTTCCCCATGAAAAGCGGCTCCCCTATATACCGCGATATAGCGATACCCACTTTTTATGCCACTGTGTATATTGATTGCTTGATAACTCAAAGATTCAGCACTAGTTATTTTCTTCATCATTTCTTCCTCTGAACTATCATGATCTTGATCTCATTGTCATGTCCAGGTCATGATGAGCATCTGATCGTCTTCAGAGACACAAAGATCTCAGTGTTGAGCTGTTCATCTGCAGTATGTCAGAGAAGAGAGGAAAGATGAGTCTCACAGAAACAGAGGTAAGACTGAGTTCGCTTTCAGAGAATCATTTTTAAACACTGCTGCAGTTTCCAGAGCTTTGCTGGAAAAAACACACCTTAACAAACTTTGTTTTATATTTTACAAAATGATTGCAGAACTTCGTGAACTTCAGAGGTTTTTAGGTCATAAATTTATTGTCAGACATTAAAATTGACTCCACACTTAATTTAAAGGATTATATGATGCTTTTTATTGTTTTAATCTTTCTTTAGTGTGTAATATATATCTGTTTGTGTAAGATCTTCAAGTTGCTAAAGGTCAGAGTCTCCTGTAAAGTGATTTATTCTCATCTAACAGAGAACACTGATCCAGAAAATGATTAAAATGCCTTGACTGAAGTCCAGATATTAATTTCATAAATGTGTGCTGTCACAATGTGAGCCATTAACGTATCGCTGGTTTGGCAGGTTTACACAAAGAGAAGACGCAGGCTTCAGTGAGTTGCAGTGTTGTCGCCATGTTGTGGAGACGCCGTGTGTTTGGATGTGAAAGCAAACCCGCTTTTGTTTGGGAAATCAAGTGCTTAAGATTTTATTAATAATCCTGTTCCTGGAGCCGCATTTAATTCTAAAGCAAGCTTAGCTGTGCACAGCACGCTTTATGAAGCTGCAGCGCATTTTCTCCCCAGCTTATATTGTGTACAACATCAGCTACACACACCTAAATACACTGTACATAAAATACAATAAACCACACCTAAAGAACTGCATTTTATGTTGACAATTTCAGGACATAAAGTTGTTACAGTGAAGAGCAAACAGTAACTTAAGTAGTTTGTATCTGAAAGGTTAGAGAGTTGCAAAATAAAAGCTTATCTCTGAGAAACGCTCTAGCTCAGACTTGGACTCGGGGTCAAAAGGATACAGTAATTTTTACAACAACATTGTAACTGTTATTACACCAATAAACAAAGTGATAAACTTTTAAAATTGTGTCAGAACTGTATAGCACTGACATTTCTGCTTTCTATTTTAGTCAAAAAAGAAAATGAAAAATAAAATCTCTTTAATTAGATCAGTCAAATATTTGTACAAATTATATTTAGTCTCATATATTAAGTAATTTCAAAGAAATTGCTGTTAAACAAAATGTGAGTCTGTAAACAAGAATGACTGCTATCTTTAAAACTGCAAAATGTTTCTGTGAAGGGACTAGAGAGAGAATGTGTGTCAATATAAAAGAAAAACACAGATGAAGCTCCTGTAGAAAAAGTTTCTCTCTCTTTTGTGTCATTAGTGTAAGATCAGGATCACATGTGTCTGTGAAGAGTGACCGGTCAAAGCATGGTGAAATACCGAACTTCAGTGAGAAAAAAACATCTGTCAAAAGGTATTTATTATCTTTGACATTATAATGTTGTGTTGGCTTATTTCTCCACTAAGATGCTTGTGATAGAAATGATATGACAATAAAACAATATAATCACTGATTTCCCTCTTTACTTGAACTCAGTCCTGGAAGCTTCTTTCAGCGAATATGCTACACAAGCAGGCACAAGGAGGCTATAACATTAACCATGGACAATAGATCATGCAGACAAACATGACTTCATGGTTATTTCAAATCTACTCACATAGTCATAGTATCTGAATACAAATGCATGTCTATACTGTGCTTCATTACCATCCCTCAGCAAACAGTGAAGCTCTTTAAATGAGACTGAAGGAGCTCCTGTAGTGAAGTGTTTTGTTCTTTTGTGTCATTAGTGTAAGATCAGACTCACATGTGTCCAGCTCTGTCGTCCATGTGAAGAGTGACTGCGTCAAAAACATGACCACCGAGATTCAGTGGAAGAAACAGCATCAATGTAAACCAAACGGTATTTGATGTGTTTCTTATTACTTTTTTGTTTACACATAGACTGTGTCAGAAAGTGTGTCAGTGAATAATTATCATAAAACCCTACTTGTAGTCAATAAATTGAATCAATTAAGTATTGCTTTTCTATTTGCTAAAATGTTTACAAATATACCCCTTTGGTCATATATTTTCTCTTTCATAAAAATGCAGTATTTTGATTTCTATTATATTTACTACTCAGTGCTTCACGTATGAAACATTCGATCCATGATTTTACAGTCTCACAGAACACCAACACAAGAAAGTTACAGACATTGTCTCCTGAGATCTTCCCGGTAATAACACACATTTCAAAGAATATCATCAATAATTATAACTGAAAACAAATATGTACTTGACTAACGAGTGTGACTAGAACTTTTTAGTTCTCATTTTTTCTTTTTAAGAACCCATAAAATAACCAAAATCGCACGAGCCTCTTTGACGTAAACACTCACCACGCAAATTTAATGTTTGTCTCAACTCGATTTTTGCTTTTTTGAAGATTTTCTAATTACTTTGAATAAACAATTTTGACCATATATAGGATTTTTTTTCTCTCATTCATTCTGGTCTTTCTTTGTAGGACTCTTGAGCCAGCAAAATAATAAATTTCTCGAGAAAGAACTGGCATAAATGTGTAAGAAACATATTACAAATAAGAAGACTTAGACCTACTGTGTGTAATGATTTAAATGAGAAACAGATGCAGAACAAAAGAAGAACGATCTTGATCTAAAGCTCTACTTCCTGAGAGAGAGATGAAGCAAGATTGAGCACAGATCCCCCAAAGCTTGCTGAACTCTAGGAAGGTAAGAGGACTCATAATCTCCATCTGTCAGATTGTCACTTTAAAATGTGTAACATTGAGAGAGACCCGTTGATTGAGATCATGATTTAAACAATATCTCGATAGTTTTTGTTTGTTTAGCTGAACTGTTCTTCAGGCACGAAGCTAAAAAATGTAGCCCTTCCAAAGAAGAACGTTCTCAATGTAAAGCCAGGCTGAATTTGCACAAAGCAAGCAGAATCTACACTTCTAGAACAGAACCTCTACACAGATCTCTTATATCACTCAGGGTTGTATGTCGTCCAGGTCAATACTGGAACATGCGGTTGCTCCTGACGACATGATGGACGTTGCTTCCAGATCGCCATGAATCACAGGGCAGATAAAGGCTTGAGTGCAAAAATTGTTTGAAGCACCTGAACCAGACATGCCGGATCAGGACTTGTACCTGACAAAAGGAGTTGCTGGGCATCTGAGATAAATCAGTCCCTGTGCAGAAGTTTGTTCGTGCGTGGGTCGAAGGAAAAGCAAAATCAAGATATCAAGCTTCATATTTCTCTTTCCATTTAGAGAGATGAACTAAAGGAGCAAGAACAACTAAGTTGATGCCCTTGATAACTCAGCTTTACACAGCAGCCTAGCGACACAAGAACTGAACCTTACAAGAAGAATATCAAATTCAACAAGGTCTTGTTCATTCCTGATGGATTGGATGAGTCGACTTCTGTAAACTCTCTAAGGATCATGAGAGGCGGTGGTCTGTATGTTATTATCTACAAGCCGCCTCGGATGTTCTCTAAAGACCTCATCAAGGGAAATCTGTCCTTGACCTTCGGCTTTCGTCATGGAAAAGCTGCCGAACAGCAGATGCCAGTCAAGATTCCCTCCTGACTTGCTCGGCCCATTTGACAGGAGACTCACGAGGATGACAATGTATTGCACACACCACAAAAAGGCAAAAGGAGGGAGTACTTCAGACAAACGATTGTCACGGATGAGGCCAATCACCCGGCCAAAAGAAAGTCTGATCATGTTAAACAATCATAAGCGTATCTGTTATTAAATGTGTCACACATCAGTCTTCCTGTGCTGGAGTTCAGCCCACTGTTCTCCACAGAACATTTTAGTTAGGAGAAACAGAAATCACACTGCATGTGAAAAATTCACTCAGGCTGACGATGCCACACAAAACATGCAGGCAGTCAAGCTGATATGAAGACACCCCTCCCTAAGAACTGACAACAACTGCTAACACACACTTTCTCAGATTTCCACCACCAGCAGAGCAGACGAAAGTATGATCGGAGGACCACCACTAAAAAACAACAACATTCTCCAGATGTTTCCTGGGATAAAGATGCCATCTTTTCAACTGGGGAAACTGGCATTCCATCCTCTCTTGTCAGCTGGGAAAGAAGGAAAGAAACCAATGTGATCTCTATACCCTGACACAGATCTGGAACGACTGTGGTATTGACGCCTCTACGAGGCACTCCATTTCCACCGTCCCTGAATCAGGCATGTGTCACCCAGCTCTATTAAGGCAGGAGACAGGGATCGTTCTCTGGTACCACAATGTTTACTGCTCGTTCACCCTGAGCATTCAAAGAGTTTATTGCAGCTTTGTATGCACATCCGTTTTCTGGGTGCCATCCAAACAAAGAAGTCGTGCTCGTTTGATCAACCGACATCTACAAGAACAGGGAAAATAAAAAGTGAAAAACCCCCCCATGACTCGATTTGCTCACAGACTGCCCATTGGACAAGTCGCCAACTACCCCGACCGAGTTGATATGGACACAGGATCTTTTTTCTCTACGATTGCCTTCTTGGTTTGCTCACTCCAGTCCAAATCGGATGACTCTTTTTTTACAGGGTCTGTTGCCACACGCCGAAAAACAGAAAGTGATCAGGAGCAAAGAGGAAATATAGTTAATCATACATCAAGCCAGACAATCCAGAAGCTCATCTCGTCTCACAGAGAGATCACAATCAATCTGTCTCTAATTGGGTCTCAAATGAACCTGCTAAACCGCACAAAACTCTGGTGAAAGGACATTCCCACCGACCCACTAGCAACAGGCACCGGCTCTTTCCTCTGCATGCTATCTTTCACCTGCCCCGAGCTGGTCTGCTTTGGTCTTTCTGCTCGTTGTGCGACATCAGAGGCGGGATGTCGAGGACGTTTGAGCTTCAGCAACGCGCTACCCAGAAATCAGTACGAGCTGTATCATTAGATTAGCACGCACGGCATCAAACCACCCCTTACACCAAAAGAGCCTCTTGTAAGTATTTAATAGACTTTTGGTCATGTTCTGTTCCTCATTTAAACCAGTATATAGTTCATCACTGATTACATAGCGGCTTGGACACCCCTGATTCCTATAGTGTGTAATAAAACCATCATCACGTTCCTAAGTAGCGGGCGGCGGAATAAATACAATGGAGGCACCTAACCGACTACGATTCCTACTTTATCAATAATCAGTGATTGTCAGCTCATTTAAGGTAGGTCTATTATTGCGTTTTAAGGTACAGAAATTGAATAAAAGTAATTAAGTGTAAAACAGCATTGCATATTTGACTGTAAAATTAAGATTAATCTTTATTAAAGTTACAAAAGCTATGTACAGTTAACAACAGTATGTAGATTTCTCTTACGTTGCTATTTGATTGTAACAAGAGCATGCACTGATCCAATGCGTTCAGCCCGGCAATGTCTGCTGTAGGATACTTACCAAGACCTGCATTTTGACAATTTTTGTGTGAATTTCTCCATTCAAACACAATATTTAGAGAGCTTATTAATTTGCTATGTGTTCATGATGGCATTAGGTTTTGCGCTTGGGATGGCGTACACACAAATCTTGTCTCACTGCTTCGTCTTGACTTCGCGTCCTCTGGCTCTAGGCTGACCTCACCAGCAAAGCAAAAAATAGGTTCCCTTCAACACCCATCCATCATAGTGGATCGTCAACGGAACCTGTGTATTATGTGCTGTCAGCACACCAGATGATGAATAATCAAAATTAATACAATAATTCTTGCATTTTTCATGGCTGTTACCATAATGTACTGGGAAGCCAGAGATATGGCATCCGTCAGCGAAACATACATTAGCGAACCCTGTAATATTATCGATGCAATGTCAGATCTAAGTGGACCTTGGTCTAAGCGTTAATGCCGAACCGTTTGTAGAAAAGCGTCACGGTTCAATTTTTTCCGTAAAACGTCCTTTCCATAATTGATAAATAGCATTTCTTGAAAACACCCCTGATCCATAGTGATTATTAACCATATGCCAATTGTAAGTTTCTTTCTATTTAGGTTAAATCAAAAACATTTTATTTAAAAACTGCAGTCCTTTGGAATTAAAGTGCAATGATATTTTATTAAAGCTACATGGGTTTATGTAAAAAATATATATATATATTTAGCAACCCTAGCAGTTAGCTGCAGAAGAAACACATCATGTTATTATAATACACATTGTTCCATAGTTATTTCTACATCCAATATGCAGTTCAGCTTCTTAATGGTCACCTGCTATAAAGAAAGTACCGCTTGCACATAGCCTCCCAATGTCATAGATTATTAAACACCACAGTTCTCCACCTCAATGACCACCTCATCCAGACTAATAGAGAGCAGCACTGTGTAATGTACTACACTAATCGCCATTAAATGATACGCCAAACCTGTTATTTATTTACATATTGTATTACGTTTGATACAAAGCCATGCTAGTTTGTTTTCATGTAGCCGAACTCTGATCCCAATGCAATTCTAATCTCTATGAGTGGTATCTTTACTGTTCATGTAAAAACTCAATTGCTATTTACTTTTTGTATTTAACAAATACGTACATGTATCCTAACTGTGATTTGATGTATTTCTCTTGCAGATTAAATGATTCTGGGCTTAACGGACAAAAGCGGGCCCAGCTCTTGGTACAGTTCTTGGATCAGAATGCAATCTTGCACAGAGCTGAACATGAACCAATAATAATCTGCAGGATTCAGGAGTGGAGCTCCTCTGCACTGGCCCTGAAGAATATTAATTGCAAATTAGAATGCTGAGGTAAGTTTGTGACAATCCCTAGTGATTGGTTAAATTCAGATCCATCTGTTGCTTTATGGACCTAGATAATTTGCCACAGAATTGAAGACAGAACTGCTTCAGCTCAGTGAAATTTGCAGGCTTTAATTCCAGCATGAACTCTAGGTTCCAGGCCCCTCATTTATCAACCGTACATACACACAGATGTGTGTGTAATGAGTGCGTAAGAACAGTTTCACGTAAAGTGTGGGATCTACCAACTTGTACTTAAACGTGGGAATGTGTGTAAATAAAAGCACATTTCTGAGCATGCTTGAGCAGAGAATCTAGTGCTAGAATGGCAATACTACAAAAGAAAGCCGCTGAGTGTTTCCTGTGTCTTTTAATTGCAAATACTTAATTTATAAATTCATAGTTCAAGCTAGACATTTGCATAATTGGTGTAAAATGCAATAAAAGACACACTGCAAAAAGGCTTATCTTAGTTTTTGTCTTGTTTCTATTCAAAACATCTAAAAACTCTTAAATCAAGATGCATTTACTAGATAAGCAAAAAGACAAGTTAAAACTCCTCTTAAAACTGGAACATACCCCCCCCCCCTCCGTGAGACAAGATAAGTCTTTTTTTTTTGTCGAGCAGCTGGGACTCAATTTGAAATGTAGCTATAGTGTCATGGCTGATCTGGCTTTGCTGGAAGATTCTGCAGACCATGCGATGTGCAGAGAATGTGTTTTCAAAGAGTGCGCTGATCTGTTTAGTGAGAGCACAGAATGGCTTCTCAGTCAGTACTGCTTTCTTTTTCCATGATTTCGGTGAGGACATTATACATTCACATGATTTATAAACGTAGGTGTTGTCACCATTTATGGTTTATTGGAGGTGTTTCTGAATGCAAATGACCATGAACCTCATTTTTTAAGTCTAGATCTGATGGTGGGCCGAGATCACTGGATCTCAATATTGCTGCTCTAATGCAGGACAAACACTGTACACTCTACACACTGATGTACATTATTTAATTGTTACAAGGACACTTTTAAATTCTTGCTGCTGGGTGTTTTTTTAGCCTGTCTTTTACCGGGGAGACTGCTAACTGAAAAAAAAAACATTTGGCTTTGTATTAATGGCTATAATCATCATCTCATCATCATCACACAATACATCACGGTATTTGTCAGCTGTTAGCTAAACATACTGGTAAATATTCCGAATTAAAAAGCGCGAAGTGTTTTTCTCTTTTATGCAGTCTGAAGAACAACTGTATCACAGAGGAGGGTGTCATGTTCTGGCTGCAGCTCTAGAATTCAAACCCTTCAAATCTGACAGGCTGGATCTGAGTGAGGAATAAAAA
>NC_056618.1:12456477-12456957 GCF_018340385.1 Cyprinus carpio
ACTACCCAGACTCTACTATAGTTTCATAAATGTGAAAATATTTTACACTTCTCATCAGGACTGCACAATTAGCGCAAACGGGGAAAGCGAGCTGTTGTGCTCGTTCGACTCATGAAGCGCGGTTTTTGAACGCCGTTGCCTAGCATCCATCTGGCAAATCTCCGCTCTCTACCCAACAAAACGGACGAAATCCTTCTGCTTTCCCGGACAAATAAGGATTTATCACACTCTGCTGCTCTGTGTTTCACGGAAACCTGGCTCAATGACGCCATACCGGACTGCGCGCTCCATCTGCCGGGCTTTCAGCTGTTCAGAGCGGACCGCGACGCAGAATCAACAGGGAAATCGCGTGGTGGCGGGACATGCTTTTATATCAATGAACGGTAGTGCACAGATGTAACTGTGTTAAAGAAGATTTGCTGCTCAGATCTAGAAGTGCTTTTTGTCAACTGCAAGCCATTCTATTCGCCGCGGGAGTTT
>NC_056618.1:12458645-12458750 GCF_018340385.1 Cyprinus carpio
TAGGACCTGAAGTGGGACAATCACATTGACTCCATTGTTAAAAAGTCCCAACAAAGGTTGTACTTCCTTCGCCAGCTGAGGAAGTTTAACCTGCCACAGGAGTTG
>NC_056618.1:12458983-12467219 GCF_018340385.1 Cyprinus carpio
CCAGAGCCGCAAATACCAGGACAGTCAGGCACACAAAATAAACTCGACATTTGTGATCATTGAGTAAACAGTTTATCAAATCACGAAAGTCTGCAATTTAATTAAATATACAGTCCTGCAGTGCCACGATGCTTTAAGAGTGAAGAGCCTTTGAACATGTGAAGCAGATCATGAGTTCGTGTCAATAAATCTTGTTCTTCAACAAGTAACCTCTAACATTTAGCATCATGCTAGAAGAAGAAGAAGCACCATGCTTTAAAATTCATATCTATTGTTTTCGATGTGTGTTTTCCTATGTGTGGTCTAACCCTGGTGGCACATCACTCAAAATCTGTCCAGTGGCTAGTAACTACAACACAAACAACTCACAATAGTTTCCCATAAAAAATTTCCTGGAGGCACTCATGGCCTAATTTTTTAGAGAGTTGGACTTGAAACCCAAAGGTTGCGGGTTCAAGTCTCAGGTACTGCTGGCCAGAAATTGTTCTTTGTATTATGGTCCGGGGGAGAGGCTGAAATAACCAGGTCGCTCTCTTCGTACACTCAAAACCATGACTGAGGTGAGACACTTGAGCTAGGCACCGAACCCCCAACTGCTCCCCAGGCACCGCTGCATCTAAGGGTTGTCCCCTCTAAAAATATTATTAAATACCATGCCATGTATTGTAAATAATGTTTTATACTTTAAATAACTTTTGTAAGTAGTAAAACAATGCAAACGGAGAAAAAATGTGTTTTAGGTTTATAAATATTTTGAGTCTCCCCTCCCTTGCCTCACAGTGCTTTGGCCCAAATGCCTGCTTTCCTCTTTTACATCACCTCAGTGTTGCCTAGTTGGGCTGCTTCAATACTGTTGCCACGGGTTGAAGGGACCCCAATAACATGATTGGGCTAGTTTTGGGCTAGTTTTGAGTAGCAATTGGGCAGGTTTTGTTGCAAAAACCCAGCATACTGCATCACCTTCACAAACACGAGTCCGGTGAGCTAGAACAAAGTCAATAGTTGTGGAACTCGACTGTCAAGGCTATTTTATTCACTTAAACATCAGATGAATTAATTAATTTCTCTTTAATACAGATGATGCCAATGTATTTTTCATTGAGTTTGCTATATTAGCAATAATAATGTTAATTGGTTGATGGATGGTAATGTCTACAATGGACACGAGCGCTTTCTTGGCACGACCACAACAGCTTGAAGTTGTCTAATTTTGCACGGTCTCCCTGATACACTAACAGTAGTAAGGCGGTGTATACTTGTCCATACAAGTACAATTTTAGCTGTATTATATGTGTTCCCTTCAAAAATTGATTTTGATAAATTTAATGTTTATAGATCAATTTGGAGTAGACGTCACAGTTACGCCACTTGCAGCTGCACGCACATTGTGGTGGCTGAAAAACACTGGGAACAAGTGGAGGGAACTGCTCAAATCCATGGAATAAGAGAAGAAATGTGTTGTCCTTTTGGATGTCAGAATCAGAATGCAAATAATTTTTATAGAATAATGTCATCAAAGAGGCCATTTGTAGCAAAGCGCAGATGTTTAAACAGACAAACTATGGATGAAACCTGCTGTGATTACCCTACTTTTAAAGCATAAATGACATTTTAACTATAGATATATGTTGTATTCACATAGGGGACATATTGTATTAGACCTACAGTTAAAACATGAAATAAATTTTACATTTAAATTTATGCATTTAGCAGACAGACACTTTATCCAAAGCGACTTACAAGTGCATTCAGGCTATCAATTTTTACCTATCATGTGTTTCCGGGGAATCAAACCCCAAAACCTTGCGCTTGTTAACGCAATGCTCTCCCCCTTGAGCTACAGGAGGCACATACTATTTAAACCTATTACACTTTACATTACATTTAGCCTACCTATTTTATCTCACAGTTCTGACTTTTTTCTCACAATTTTAAGTTTATATATTATAAGTTCAGACTTTATAACGTGATTTACCTCAACAAATGCGAGTTTGGCAATTCTGACGGAAAAAAAAGCCAGGGGCCTCGTGTATAAAACTTTCTGTAGATTTTATTCCTGGACATTCCTGGACGTGTGCTTAGGGCATGTTCAGTGCAGCTTGCAGGGGTCTTCACAGACATTTTCAACCTGTCCCTCACCCAAGCAACTGTGCCAACGTGCTTTAAGTCCACATCCATTGTGCCAGTGACGAAACACTCCTCCCCAATGTGCCTGAATGACTACTGCCCGTAGCACCTATTGTCATGAAATGCTTCAAGTGACTGGTCCTAGCACACCTCAAAGACTGCCTCCCACTCACACTGGACACACACCAATTTGCCTACCATAGAAATAGGAGCACAGAGGATGAAGTATGTACAGTGCTGCACTCTGTACTCACACACTTGGATGATAACAACACATATGTATGGATGTTGTTTGTTGACTTCAGCTCAACATTTAACACTGTCATTCCCTCCAAGCTGACCACAAAACTGGGCATTAACACCTCTCTCTGCAACTGAATTATGGACTTTCTGACCAACAGACCTCAGCATGTTAGGTCAGGCCACACCTGCTCCCTTCACACTCAACACCGGCGTACCACAGGGCTGTGTGCTGAGCCCATTCCTCTACTCCCTCTACACCCACGACTGCAAGCCCGTGCATGGAGAGACAATCTGAGACAATGACAGGGAGTAGGTACAGCACCTGGCCGTATGGTGCGCTGACAACAACCTGCTCCTTAATACCAGCAAGACAAAGGAGCTCATTGTGGACTTCAGGATAAAGAAAGGAAGCACGCACGACCCCATCCACATTAACGGGATGGTTGTTGAATGTGTCTCCCAGCTTCAACTTTCCTGGGAACCACCATCTCGGAGGATCTGTCCTGGACCACAAACACCTCCAGCCCTGGTTGGTCAAGAAAGCTCCACTAGTGCCTCTTCTTCCTCAGGACCACTGAAGGAGAACCAGCTGTGTTCAGCCATCCTGATTAAACTTTTAACCGGTGTGGTGATCGAGAGCATCCTGACCAGTTGTATCGCAGTCTGGTATGGGAACTGCTCAATTGCTGACCTCAAGGCACTGCAGAGGGTGGTGAAAACTGGCCAGCGCATCACAGGGACACCACTTCCTGCTATTGAGGACATCCAGAGAAAAACGCTGTCTACGTCGAGCTCGCAGCATTCTTAAGGACTCCTCTCACCCTGACCACAGACTGTTTAACCTCCTGCCCTCTGGAAGGCGCTTCTGGAGCCTCCAGACAAGGACCAGCAGATTCAGGAACAGCTTTTTCCCTACAGCTGTCTCCTTACAGAATTCTGCCCTCTGACACCCCCCCCACCCCACCACACACACCAAACCAAACACACAGACTCCTCACCCCTCCTCATCACTCCATCTGATTTACAAACAAACAAAAACAGTTCACTTGTTATTACTTGCACTACTGTCTGTTCATATCCCGATAAATACTGAATGATCTTTGCACTTGCCTGGTGAGCAAGTTATTTTAAGCATTTTGTTGGACAGATGATGTTAACAGATTTTCAACCAGATTGTTGTACAACCAAGGTTTTGGCCTTAACAGTTCGAAATTAAATAAAGACATCGTTGTAAGTATGGTTTTAAGCTTAGTGCTATACTTTACAAATACAAAATATAATAAATTATCAATAAAAAATATACTAATAATGTCACAGTTTTGATTATCATGCAAAATCTCATATTGGGTGGATAAAAGTAGTAGCTAAAGCTGATATTTGTGTAATTGTATGTTCTTAATTAGTTGTGTTATCTCTTCTTACAGGTTAAACTGCATCAGTATTACAGATGAAGGTTGTGCTGCTCTGGCATCAGGTTTAATTCAAACCTCAGAGAGCTGGATCTGATGAGAATCAAATAGGAGACTCTGGAGTGACAGAAATCTCCAGTCTGCTGAGAAATTCACAGACAACTACAGATACTCATGTCTGAATTTGGTTAATCTAAAAATGATCAATGTAAAGCTCTCCAGCTTTGGTCCTTGTAAAACTGTGCTGTGTCACAAGGAATTGGTCAGTGATGTGAAATTGGTTTGTTGGTGTAGATTGGGGATGGGAGATATCTTATTGTTTTGTGGGTAACCAGTGAAAAAATTCTCCCCACGATAAAAAATTAGATGTCCTTCCCACGATATAACGATAAAGGTCTAGTTGTTGACATATTTCTGTGTGCGACTGTGTGGAGTGAGGTGAAAAGTAATGCGGACGTGGAAATTGAGCAGCTCCTCCTACAATTTGGAACCGGTTTGGATAAAACGCTGTACAGTGTGCCAAACCAATCGGTCTGAGCCTTGAGAAAAATCGGTACTACAGTACCGTTGTGCAATACAGTTTTAACATGTAGTATCGTTTAAAACCTGTGTCCAACCACGATATTTTAAACCTGTTGTCCAATTAATAATTTATATTTATTTATTGACGTTAATTTTTTTTTTACATTTATTGAAGGTACTCCGGGAAAGTGTGACTGCAAACTAAAACAGTCTGCGATTTGTGACCATAAATATTATATTTGCGAGTGACGGTTTTTGCTGAGGTCGCCACTGGCGACTACCCGCCGAAAGAATTCCTCAGGGTTTAAACCGCTAAAACGTTTGTTTCTCAGGCGATGATTTTGCTTCATTCTAGCAGGGGCCCCGTCTTGGTTTAAACGAACAAAAAACTGGGCCGAAGGTTAATACACACAACTACACCGAGTGTGGACCTACCTCCGTTTACAACAAGCTTTCACAGCCGAGATCGACCCATAGAGAAAAAGCAGTCTGTCAGCCAGAAGTGTTTTGTAGAGGCGTCGGCGCGGCTCTGGTCCATTATCTTCTCACCGTGCCGACGACTGAACTGACAGAGACGACATTTCAGCCAGAATCAGCGCGAGTGTTATTGCCAATCTGAGTATATATTTACATGATTATAACATTAAAATGATGAAGTGAGCTTACCCTTTTTTCCTAAGTGGTGTTTGCGATCATAAATCTTTTGTTATGTTCACTATTTAAAAACTGAGACGGATGCGCATATATCTTCCTGTAGTGGAAAAGAAGTTTCATACAGTCCTCCTCCTCTGCCTCTCGCTACATCAGTGCTGACTCACACAGTCTGATATATCCCAGCCCGTTAAGTATTCGCCAGGAAATGGGAGAAGTAAAAACGTCGCAGTAGAACTACGAGCATCATAACATTTGTTAGCAATTAGCAACAAAAAAAAAAAAAAAGCGGGTGGGGGGGGTCATTTTGACAGCTGAGGGGGGGGGGCCTGCAGGTTATCAAAAGAGCACAAAAAATATCACATTAAGGGGTGAATAACACAATAGCAAGCCATTTTCCGCGATGGGTTAAAGGCAGGAAATGGTGAGCTGGGCATAATCAATAGCGTGCCACCAGATGCGCTTTAACAGAATAAAACAAACTAAGAAACTTTTTCATAATCATGGTAACTCTCAATATAAAAAAAAAAAAAAAAAAACAGACAAAACAAGATAAATCTCACAATAATAATAAAGAAAAGTTATTTTAAACTAATTCAGCTAAATTGATCATGTCTTGAGTAGTGGCTGTCATAGCAAAAAATGTATTTGGGTAATCCAGTTTTTATATAGCAAGTGAACCCATTTAATAGTTCTTTACTACCATAGTACATAGTGAGACAAGTGTTAAGGTAACATCAGCTGTTTGCTAGGCTAATTTCAAGATACATTTGCATGATGACTGTGTGGACAGACTTACTGGCAGGCAATAAGTATGTGTTGCAGAGACCCACAACTAAAAGACAGTGACAAATTACAGTTTATATGCTCCATCATTCCGAGTACAGGGACTTGTAATGATCAATTCTTTTGTGAATGAATACAGGTCAAGCTGGGTTAGTGATTTAGTCTTGGGGGTTAAGTGCATTCCCTTGATTCCACGTCATCAATTAGATGGTTAATTGCTCATCTAGTCGATGAAAAGATATTTTGTGATTTCACATTGATTGCATTTCCATAGAATACCTGAACGCACGCAACTTAACGTATCATGGTAAAATTATGCTTACAGTACTTGAACAAATCCAAAGGGGTTTGCATTCTATGCTACCTCCAATGTAAAAAGCACCGACTACTGAAGAAAAAAGTCCAAAGGGTGGTGTCAGGGTTGAAGGGACGTACCATTGTGATTGAAATGCGCCCAAGAGTGACTGAACAAAGAGTACAAAGCATGTGATTTACCTTAAACAAGAGCTTATTCTATATAAGGAAAAAAAGGGGGTTATTATTATTACGCAAGTGCCATTATAATCCTATCACAGCATGGCTCTGAATCTGAAATGTTTGTATTGTGCCCTGATATTAACTTCATACACAGGTTTCAAATAAATTTATTTTGAGATCAGATGTGGTTCATATCATTAGAATAAGGCAGAACATACTATTTTATAGTAATATATACAGTGATAAGGCTATAAGCCGATTACCATTGCATTATAAATATACTTTACAAATACCTCCAAGATTGCCTGGAAGAACACAGAGCATGTATTTTGTGTAATCGCAGATGTTTATTGTCTTCAGGTTTCTGTCAAGATTTCTCAGTACCTGTGTTTTATTCAGCTGAAGGACACTGATACCTCTGTCCATATCAGTGGGATTTCCTGAGCATTACTTCACTATGACATGGGAGTTTCGCCAAGGGCTGCCCCGCTTCCAGTGTATAAATAAATAGTCATGTGTACTGCTCACAACACCTATTTTGGGTAAAAACTAATAAAGATAATACTTTTTCTCTTAAAAAACAGGATTCCCCTAAATTATCACATTGATATCATATCGCGAGTAAATATCAGAAATTATCGTGATACATTTTTTAAGCCCATATAAGCCCATCCCTAGATGTATGAATGCATTTATAGAAATATTGACAGATTGATTTTTTTATTTTTTTTTGAGGTGATTGAAAATGTTAATATCCTAATGGTGTAATAAATGTTTTTTTATGTAATGTATTTATTTATTTATTTATTTAGTCTTTTCTTGAAGACTTTTCAGACTGCAGTATCACTGAAGAAGGTTATAATACAGCTGCAATCAAAATTATTCAACCCTCGGTGGACCTGCAAGACATTTTGCTATGGGAGAACAAAATTTTTATGAAAACTAATTCAACAAAAGGCATCAGTAAAGTAGAATTCTTGCTCAGAATCTTAATCATTTAAATCACCAATAAACACGGGTCTGTAAGTGCTTAGTTAGGTTTATCACCTCTACTACAGTCTTGGCCCATTCCTCGCCTGAAAAGCTTCCAGATCACTGATAATCTTTATTACATTGCCACTAAGCTTTCAAATTCAACCAGATATTTTCAATGAGAATTAAATCTGAGACTGAATGAATTTTAGCAAGTTCAAGCTTCCACCTTTGTTCTTTCTTGATCAAGAGTGGTATTCAAGACAAGTCCTCAACATGAAGGCTATACTTGTCTAGTGTTCTTCTTACACACTGCATTGAAATATTTACTCCTTTCATCGGGTCATCTTTGAAGTCTTTGGCTGTACATTGCTGGGTTTTCTCAGTCGTTTTGATTAAACATTTTATGATATTGTGTGCTTTTTTTCTGAACACTCTCAAAGGTTTTCTTGTACAACACACGCTAAGCTAAGAAACAACATTTAATGTCTTGGAAAACTTCACTTATAGCCTTAGAGTTTCTAAAGTAATAAACTATTTATTTTTCTATAGCTTCTCATAGCTTTTGTTAGGTCTCTGTTGACTTTGCCATTTTTGCTACTCAACTTCCAGCGCATTCATGGACTAAGTGTATGTAACGTCAAGCTAATTCTGTTTTAATAGGAGTTTCTCTAAAGACTTTACTGTTTGAGACTATTTTATTCCCCACCATGCAAATAAGTGGCTTAAAAACAGCAATGTTAAATAGGGGTTGGAAAAATTATGACACAGCTCTGTTATTAAAAATCTTATAAACTAAATATATTACATATATATTGACATTATCACTTTTAATATGCCAGTGAACTGTAATAGATGCAATTTTGATTTTATCCTGATCTTCAGAAAAGCTTGTGTTTGTAAAGTACTGCAATCTCTGGGGGGTTGAGTAATTTTGATTGCGATTATAGGTTATAATTGTGAAAAATGAAAATGCAAAAATTGCATTTGTTGTAGTTCACAAATATATAAATTTACCCAGCTTTACTGTGAAAAGATTCCATTCAGGC
>NC_056618.1:12468358-12479251 GCF_018340385.1 Cyprinus carpio
TAAGTGGTGACAGTCAGTTTATGTGCATATGACAGGATTTTTCAGAAAAAATAATACAAAACGTAGTCAGTTGTGTTAAAAGTTCCAGGTTAATCAGACATTTTGTGTCACTAGATGTGCTGCTATTCAGTAGTTTGGTGCCTCCATAGTTAACATTTATGATTGTGTTATTGTGGACATTTCTTGTGGAAAAAAATAAATAAATTCAGTGTGATTTATTATCCTGATTGTTTATATGTTACTGAATGCACTGTACATTAATTTCCATCAAGCTCAGATTCACAACACTGTAGATCTACTAAAGCAGATCTATCACAGACCACAAACATGTGATGTGTGTCAGGAGAGGATCAGTGATAACACACACACACACACACACACACACCGGTATGAACCCTGCAGATCACTGCTCATAATGAGCGAATTACTGTTCATCACACACAGACAATCAGTTAAATAAAAAAACTACCAGAGTAGGGGTGGGCGATATCAGCTAAAATTCATATCCACAATATTTTACACTGTCCAGGAGATATTGATATTATATTGTGATATGAGAAAAAAAAATACAGGCAAAATATTTTAACCTGCATAACTATAGAAAAAGGAGGGGATTGACATGAGCCCTGAAAAGTCTTCTTTTATTGTGCCATTGTTTTTCTCAAAAAGTGCAAACATGCAACAGAGTAGGCCTGTATGCATTAAATAAAATAAATATTGTGTTGAGTTGGCAAGGGTTCCAAACTTTTTCTGCGGGGCCCCAGTTGTAGAAATAAAAATAGTTTTCAAGGCCCCTTTTTTGGTCTCTCGACTTTTTTTTTTTGCCCCAGAAAGTTTCTCTGTATGCTAACACGGCTACATTTAATTATTAAAAATACATAAACACTGTAAAATTATGGGAGATATTGTCAATTAAATGATCTATTGTGTTTTAACATATAGGCGTACTGGTGTTCCTGTATCAACAAAAAGCTGATTTTCAGTATCATTACTACAGTCTTTCCAGTGTTACCAAGGATCTTTCAAAGCCATACCAATGTGTGATTTGATGCTCAATAACCATTTCTGATTATGTCACTGTTGTTAACACATTTGTAGCTACTTAGATTTTTTTGAAATTGTTCTTTTGTGTTAGAGCGCTGGGGTTCTGTCAGAAATAGAACCGGCATCAGTTGGTTGCAGGGATTGTTGTTGCATCGCGCCGATCCAAAAGCAGAAAAATCCCACTGAGTTCTATTTGCGTTTGTCAAATCGAGCCTGCTGGTTGTCGGTGTAGAAACCCTTACAAGCAGAACCCAGCGTCGTTCATTTATATTTTCCAGGACTACCTGGCAATACAACTCAGATTCAATCAGTCGCTCTCATCTCTTGCAGTCTGTATTGATACCAAACACAACTGCTACAACTGATAACGGGGCGGTAATATTGAGGTCAAATTATGTGTCTATATTTTGTGTTCAATCATTGACTTATCATGCAGGTGGCCCACATGCGAAGCGGAAAAATTATACAGGTAGTCTTTTCACCCTGCAGATGGGTTTATTTTGCAAAATATTATGCTGACTGTACACTATCCCTCACGTTGGGGAACCACTGAGCAGGTACTGTGCTTCTATTAGTTTGGTCTGTTATTGTGCTCTATTGTTGATACTAATGTCCTGTGTAGAATGGGTGTGACACACAGAGGTTACAAATAAACCTTCAGCGGGACCTTTATCGTCATTGGTTAGTCCAGTGTTTGGTGAATTCTGCTACATAAATAATAGGAGAGCGGCATCAAAAGATCAACTAACTATATCACTACGAATGCCTTAGCTGTCACAAGCTAGTTAATCTCTTGCTAACTGTCCTCATCTCATGCTTCTTAAAAGCCAGAATAACTAAGATTTTTGCGATTCATGATATAGGGAAGCTTCTGCCCCAGAGTTCTTTCTAAGAAATTTACTTTTTGACTTTTTTTTTATTAAAATGATGAGCTGAATCTGAGTGGACATGAACTAGGAGACACAGGAGGTGAATCAGATCTCTGCTCTACTGCCGGATAAACACTGTACAACTCAACACACTGGCGATGTGAGTATCTTCATTGTTACAAGGACACGCCTTTAAATTCTTGCTGCTGGTTGTTTTTATGTGTATCATTTTATAAGAGACTGCTGAACTTGAAAAAACACTACTCTGACTTTTGTAATGTGGCTATCATTAACATCACCAGTAATTTGTCAACTGTCAGCTGAAACCTACTGGTAAATATTCACGCCATTAAAGCTGAAGTGTGTTGTCTCTTTATGCAGTCTGAAGAACAACTGTATCACAGAAGGACGGGTGTCATGTTCTGGCTGCAGCTCTAAATTCAAACCCTTCAAAATCTGACAGAGCTGGATCTGAGTGAGAATAAACTAGGAAACCCGGAATGAAAGATCATCTTGACTCTGTTTGAAAATGTAGAGTGTAGACTGGAAAAGCTGAAGTAAGTATTTTACAAGTGTATCCAATTAATTACCCAGACTGCTAGTGCCCACCACAGTTTCATAGATTTGAAAATATTATACACTTCTCATCAGGACTGCACAACTAATCAAAATAAAACTCGACATTGTGTTCTGGGTTAGTGCAGTTATCAAATCAGACAAAAGCTGCAATTATTTAAAAATAGAGTCTGCGGTGTTAGATGTTTAGTTTTGGATTGTATTTTAATGTGAGCAGATCATGAGTTAGTGTCAATAAATCTTGTTCTTCAACCAGCATCAGCACACTGGAGAAGAAGCACCATGTCTTTAAAATTCATATCTGTTGTTTTCTATGTGTGTTCAAACACTTGTGAGATGGTTTTTATTTTAATGTGTAAATTGTGCGGTCCCGGAACAAAGCTGGGTAACGGTAACGGATCCGGCATGTGATTAGAGGAGGAAGAGGTAACGGAGCATTCGTGCATCACATTAGTTGTACCAGTTAAGTGCATAATTAGTTCATCAGTTTTAAGTTTATTAGGGTTCGTTGCTTTTATTTAGGGTCATACGGTCAAAAAAACCTGGGAAAGCCATGAAATTTATAAACCAGCAATTTAATTTCACAAATCTATGTATAATAGAGTTATATTTAATCAGGTCCTGAATTTCAGTGGGGGATTGTGTGTATATCGCACAGGGGCGCCTGCAGGATTTCTTCCGAGTTTACCAGTTATTTTTTTTATTTTATTTTTTTCTTCTGAGGACCAAATGATCAGTGAGAGCAGAACGAATGTCACACGTTTTAAATTCAACAAAATGGGAAAATACATTTATCAAGCGCATGCTCACAGAGGAAAAACAACTTCAGACTGGCTAGGATATGATTTACGAAACATCCTGCTTTCTCTGGCTTTTCTGTAGAATTCTGCTCTTTGGGTTGTTCAACCATGTTCTTGATTGAATCTTAAATTGTCTGATTTGAGGTCTGATACCCAACAACAGGATCATTAGAAAATCACAGGTAGGTGAGTTTGATCAGGGTTGGAGTCCAGATTTGAGGATCCCTGTGCTAAAGCACATATGTTATAAAACACAAAACTCATTAAATGGCTATTTATATTTTAACATCATTTTGATGACATTTCTGCCCCACTGTGTGTGATGGCAGTGAGATGGCTCCAAAACACTTCAGATCGCATAATGAGGTGAAACATTGATATAATGTAGAATCATCCTCTGTACAGAAACGAGGCGAGAACATATATGAGAATTTATCATTATCATTCTAAATGTGTTCTCTTTGGGGCTAAAGCCTTAATGGAGATGTTTAAAGTAGCCACATGTAATCACAAATTAATCGGTGCAGATGCAGTTCAATATGTGTGACCTTCTTTTATGTGAAATAATAATAAATGAAAGTTTATGCTTTTTGATTATGGCTTCGAAGGTCATAGTTTCTAGCTGTTACAACCCCCCGGCTGACTCGTTTAGCTCTTGTGTGCGCAGTGGAAATGTGGCTAATAATTTGTGACTGGTATTTAACTGAACAAATCACCAAATGTGTGTCTTGCCATGGATGTGTAATTTAATGTTTGAACCACAGTGGTGATAGTGAGGTCATTGGACCCTTTACACAACCTGTGATGATGTGTTTTCCAAACTTATTAGCATCATACAACTATTTTTCATATTTTCATTTCAAGAAAAAAAAAAAAAAACAAAACACGTATTTTTAACACTGCACTTTGTAATACCTTGGCATTTAATGACAGAAAACTAGTTAACAGCTGCTGTGTGAGTGTTTCTAATACACCAGCCGAGGGAGTAGTAATGTCAAATGTGTCATTTTTCTCTGTTCTGACCAATGCAGTCAATGTTTAGATTATTTTTTTCTCTCTTTTGTAAAGTCACAGAAATGGTGTATCATGGATTTTTTTTCTTGCAATTGTGGAAAATGAAAATTTGTTTGTTGTAGTTTACGTTCACCCATATACTTTACCCAGCTTTACTGTGAAAAGAGTCCTTTCAAGTAAAAATCCTGTAGTTTTTCCTTCATTTTTTCATTCTAGAAACATGTATTTGTATGATAATCTGTGTTATAAAGAATAATATATATATTTTTTTAAATAGACTTTCAGACTGCAGTATCAGTGAAGAAGGTTATAAAGCTCTGTCTTCAGCTCTGAGATCAAAGCCCTTCACACCTGATAGAGCTGGATCTCACAGGAAATGATCCTGGACCATCAGGAGTGAAGCAGCTCAGTGATTTAATACAGGATCCAAACTGTCAACTCAAGACTCTGAGGTGAGACCTGATGAAATAATGGAAATAAATGCTGAATTATATATTAATTATATTATATTATATTAGTGAGAATTATTTATATTATATAAAAACACTATTATATTATTATATTATTTCACTAATTCAGTAAGGTACACGATTTGTTGTTGAAAAAGATCAAAGATGAAAGATGAGATGCTGGCAGCTGCTGTTGTTTTGATGATAAATGTCAGCACAGTTTAGTTGTGTTAAAAGTTACAGCTTATTCAGACATTTTGGGTCACTAGATGTGCTGGTATTCAGTAGTTTGGTGCCTCAGTTTAACACTTATGATTGTGTTATTGTGGACATTTCTCATGAAAAAACATATTTAGTGTGATTTATTGTCCTGATTGTTTAAATGTTACTGAATGCACTGTACATTAATTTCCATCAAGCTCAGATTTACAACACTGTAGATCTACTACAGCAGATCTATCACAGACCACAAACATGTGATGTGTGTCAGGAGAGGATCAGTGATAACAATTGTGACAACAAAAAAAAAAAAAAAAAAAAAACACACACACGTATGAGTATGCAGTTCCTCTCATAACGAGCAGAAATTACTGTTGCATCAACCACAGACATCAGTTAAATAAACTATCCAGAGTAGGGGTGGGTGATATCAGCTAAAATTCATATCACAGTATTTTACACTTTCCATGAGATATTGATATTCATATTGTGATATGAGAAAAAAAAAATTACAGGCAAAATATTTTTAACCATACATAACTAGAAAAAAGTGAGGAATTGGACATAGACCTGAAAAGTAGTTTTTCTTTATTGTGCCATTGTTTTCTCAAAAAGTGCAAACGTGCAACATGAGGTAGGCCTGTATGAATTAAATTAAATTAAATTAAATATTGTGTGTTTGAGTTGGCCAGTGGTTCCCAAACTTTTTCTGCCAGGCCCCCTTTTTGTAGAGAAAAATATTTTCAAGGCCCCCCCAAGCCCCTTCTTCTTTCTCTCTCTTTTTTTTCTTTTGGAAGCTACATTTATTTATTAAAAATACAGTAAACACTATAATATTGTGAAATATTGTCAGTTTAAATGATCTATTTGAATGTCATAATATATAGGCTACTGTGTTCCTGTAATAGATGATTTTTTTTCATCATTACTCCAGTCTTCAGTGTCACATGATGTTCAGATATCATACTAATATGCTGATTTGCTGCTCAGGAATCATTTCTGATTATTGTCAATGTTGTAAACATTTGTTGCTGTGTAATATTTTGTGAAATTGTTTGGGTTCTTGGTCAGAGCGCTGGGGGTTCGTCAGAAATAGAACGGGGCATCAGTTTGTTGTCATGGATTGTTGTTGTTGCAATCGCGGGATTTGTGAATCGGTTTATGTCATGGATTTGTCATTGCTTTTGTCAAATCGAGCCGCTCGCGTCTGGTGTAGACACTTAGAGCAGAAGCATGCGTCGTTCATTTATATTTCTACATGACTCCCTGCAATACAACTCTGATTCATCAGTCGCTTCATCTATTGGTCTGTTATTGATACAAACACAACTGCTACAACTGATAACGGAGCGCTAATGTTGAGGTCATTAAAATATGTCCGATTAATATTTTGTGTTCAATTATTTACTTATCATGCAGGTGGCCACATGATAAGTGGGGAAATTATACAGCGTAGTCTTCATCACCCTGGCAGAGGTTTTATTTTGGAAAATATTCTGCTGACTGTACACTATCCCTCAGTTTTGGAACCACTGGAGCAGGTGATCTGTGCTCTATTAGTTTGGTCTGTTATGATGCTCTATATGTTTGATTACTAATGCCTGTGTAGCATGTGTGACACACAGAGGACAAAAACATTCAGCTTTGACTCTTTATTGTCATTTGTGTTAGTAAAGTGTTTGGTTTTTTCTGTTTATTGTCATTTATGTAAAAATTTGTGTCTGGATCAACTAAAATATAGTACTATGAATGCTTAGCTGTCACAAGCTAGTTATCTCTTTTGCTAACTTTCCTCATCTCCTGCTTAAAAGCCAGAAAGATCTTCAGATTTTTTGAGATATGATCTAGTGAGCTTTTGCCCCTGAGTTTCTTTTAAAGAATTTACTTTTGACTTTTGTCTTTCTTAAAAATATTTGTATATTGAAATGTTCAGCTGTTTAAACTTGAACTAGAGCTTTTCGTTACAAACAATGTTTGATAATCTTTAAATGTTTTGTTGTATAATGAATTGAATTGATTCCAGCTTCATCTTCTCTTCTGCAGGTTTTTGGGTCCTGCTGCAGATGAAGGCTGTCAGTATGTGACTGGAATTGTGGGTAAAAACCCTTTACTCCTGAAAAAGCTGAATCTGAGGGGACATAAACTAGGAGACACAGGAGTGAATCAGATCTCTGCTCTACTGCAGGATAAACACTGTACACTCAACACACTGGAGTGAGTATCTTACATCATTTCACATGTTACATGACTAGTAATGTTACAGTCATCTATTTTAATTCTCATTTGAGTCTGACTCCACGTTATAAAGCTTGGAAGAGCCAGGACATTTTTTAATATAATTCTGATTATATTTGTCTGAAATAAGAAATTCATGTACATCTATGATGGCTTGAGGGTGAGTAAATCAGGGGGGGTATTTTCATTTTTGGGTGAACTATCCCTTTAAGTGCACAGGGGTTGGAGAAAGTAATGTGAACACATCAGAAATAGCCAGTATTTTATTAATGTGTTTACCATCGTTTGCCTTTAATACAGCTTCCAACCTTCTTAGAATAGATTCATACAACTTTTGAATAGACTTCAGTTAAATTTAGTCTCTAACTTCTGCTGTGACTGCTGAATGTGATTATGTTTACTGACTACAAACTGAGGATTGAAGACTAATTTAAAAACATTGACCACCAATCAGTAACACCTCCCTCACAGATGAACTGAAGCCCTTTAATGCTTGCTTTGATCGTATAAACACAGAAGAACATCAAAGCTGCACAGCAAAAAAGCCAAAACCCAATACGAGTCAAATTTAACACTCCTGAAAAGTATATATTACTCCCTCCATTTTGGAGGTTAAAAAAACACTTTTGAAAGTGTGAAATAAATAAAGGTTTGATCCACTTCAAATGTTGACTACTGTATAGAGCAATAAAGTTTATCAGTTATTATAACTTAATTTCAGAGGAAGCTGCCTTAACTTAAAAAAAAAAAAAAAAAAAAAAACTGTTGCATTAGGGCTGGGCGATTAAAAAAAAAATCCGATTTGCAATTTAAATAAAAAAAAATGTTTGCCTCCCTACTTAAAATCAATATTCAAATGACAAAGAGATGTTCAAAACAAGTTTTAATATAACAATATATTATTTTTTAATACTAGCCCATCATGCATCTAACCATCCACTCGGTGTTAAGAGCTGTTCAGATTAAAACTGGCAGCTCCGCAGTGAGTCAGTGTCATGGACGGAGGACAGACCAAGTGTAGGCCTAAATCAGTTTTCTAGTCTATTATTTTCATCTCGTTATGCCGCTGGTTTAGGTTATGTATTTATTTTTATTTCTTATATCAATTATTTGTAAATATAGCAGACACTGTCTAACCGTGTCTACACCGGACGGCCTTGTTCATATAGGGCGAAACATCTCTCTCACTCGGCAGTACAGTAGGCCTATGTGAGCGGAGTAGTGGAGCAGCAACAATAAACTTCCCTCCGTGCTCCGAGCATCTTGAATAATACCAAGAAGCTCCGCGCTCATAATGTATACCATAAACTAATTTTGTTATATATACTGTTCGCTAGTTGTAGTATATTATTATTTCTTTTCATAGCCTGACTTTTCCGCCTTCACTTCATGGCTAAAGTTGAAATGTTATGTTCATATTATTATATGGCTTATAAAAATAAAATACATATAAAATAAAATTAATTAATTAAATTTTACAACGAGAGTTTCAATCGTTCTGCTGGATACCAGAAACACTGGCTATTGTGTGCATAAAGCTTTATAAGAATAAAACTTTTTGTCCTACCAAACGCCAAACTAATAAAATTAAATTGTCAGCATTAAAAAGTATAATTGCTGCTTTCTGCTGTGCAAATTTTGTTTGTGATGAAAATAACAGTTTACATTTTCGTCAGTTATTTTAATCTACAGATTTCTGCTCATTTCAAAATCAGATACAGATGAAGTAGCCTACTGTAAGATTACATTAGTTTGAATGCATTATTGCGACAGCGATTTACGTGTGAATGTGCTGTATCTGTTTAAATCATGCTTTAACCCGAAAATAATCAGTAATAGGAAGACAAACTCCTTGAGAACTAGCCTGTAAACATCCCGCTCGACTATTGCAGTCATTATAATCTTCTGATCGGAGAGATGTGTATCAAGATATAGCTAAATATGTTTATCATGTGAATTCTTGCTATATATGCAGTTATATTAAAAGTGAAAACCAGACGCTCCGACTTTTAAAAAATCCGCTCCTCTTCAGTCAGAATCACTCCGCTCCGCTCATACTCTGCTCGGCAGCGTGTCTCAGACGCGCGGGGGAGGGTTGAGCCCAATCATTCTCAAAACATAAAATATTTATTTTATTTCAATTTTAGTTTTTTGTGTTTCAGAGGAAAAATCAGTGTTTAAGGCATCTCTCCATTACAGACCCTTCTGAAAGAAGAATTTATGCAAACGCGTATAAAATGCTTTAAAAACTTTAACAGAGATGTCTTGAGGGTATTATGTCTGCTTCCCACTGCTTCTGACCTCAGCGGGTTTACCTGACTGAATTTGGTGAGTGATGGTTTCAATAGAGCTTGGCAACAAATGTCACAGCGTATTCTGGGACGTAAACAGGAGGTATATCTAAGTTAAGTTACACAGGAGCTCTGTTTGACAGACTTAGCTAACTTTAGCGACAGCCAGTGGCTGAGCCAGAGACATGCTGATGTTGTTTTTTTCTGACATCGTTCATTTTCTTACGGAGTGGAAAATATCGCAGAGCAAGCGAGGACCAGACAAGAGCTGACGGACATGACACAGCAGGAAACTAAGTCTCAGCATTTCAAATCTTCATTCAAATTTTACGATAAAGAATTTCAAATGTTAATATAGTGTTTTGGAGCTTTTTAGTAGTGTGACCAGGATTATTCACGCGCGTCGCACCGCTTTGCCTCAAGTTCAAGCTGCATTCTTATTAGCATGAAGTAAACACTGAAGGAACACCCGATCCATGTAGAAAGATACACGAAACAACTTACTGAATGTTTAGTGTATCATGTAATCACTCAACGAGGTTTCAACCGCGGAAAGACAGCACTAGAAGATATTAACAGCAGAAAATTTACTCACTAGTGTCCATAAACTATTGAGATAAATGTAATGCAAAAAATTACATTGTATATTCAAAAATGTATAGATATAACGTTATTATAAAAATGGTCTAATATAAACTTGTATAAAAAACAATTGTATGTGTTCCCTGTATAGTTTAGTGAACATTTTAGAAAAAGTGTACGTTACTAGTTAAAAAAGATTTTTAATGTTTTTTCTTTTTTTTTTTAAAGAATTCTCTTCTGCTAACCAAAACTGCATTTATTTGATCCAAAATACAAAATTTGATCCAGGTTGGAGTTATACACTGATTTTTTTTGTCATGGACCTCCTAATTAGCCTTGGTCACCCATGTATAAAACTCTAGCTCCGCCACTGGCTACAGCTTGATGAATTGAGTCATTGAACACAGCAGGATAGAACGCAACGTTAGCCAGCTATCTAAAGCTCCGGTGGAAAATTATTAGCTAACGCTAAGAACCGTTTTTTGAGGAGGTAGATTTTGAGATGAGGGGACTGACAATGGCAGAAGGTAAGTGGTCCACCGTTCTATCAATAAGCAGAGACCTGCCAACCTGTACGCAATTTTGTGTAGAGGATACGCATTTTGACTTCAAAGTTCGCTGGTATGATTTGTCACTCTAAACTACGCAAAAACCTGGTGACACCTTTGTGCACGCGCAGTCCTCAAATCAAGCAACAGCAAAAGAAGAAGAGTTCACCAATCATAGCGCGAAGTGTATCTTCCCCCCAATAGCAAGTGGGGATGATTATGACAGATGCGTAAAGCCTATCATTAAAAAGTGACTGAAAATCGAC